>NW_026729477.1:12500-32500 GCF_030272615.1 Cryptomeria japonica | reverse complement strand
CGGCCGAGAAGACTCACCGCATAGGAATCGGGATGCGAGGCGAGGGATGCGGCGGGAAGGCCCCGACGGCTAAACGGAAGAGGCTGCAGGGCCGCCTCGGAATGGTCCAAGCATCGGACGCGATTGGGACGACTACCAGTGCCAACCCCTTATCCCGCGATGCGTCCGATACACAGATAGTTCCAAGGCGGCCGAGGAGCCTCACCGCATATCAATCGGGGTGCGAGGCGAGGGATGGGGCGGGAAGGCCCCAACGGCTAGACGGAAGAGGCTTCAGGGCCACCTCGGAATGCTCCAAGCATCGGACGCGCTTGGGGCGACTACCAGTGCCAACCCCTTATCCCGCGATGCGTCCGATACACAGATGGTTCCAAGGCGGCCGAGGAGCCTCACCGCATAGCAATCGGGGGTGCGAGGCGAGGGATGGGGCGGGAAGGCCCCAACGGCTAGACGGAAGAGGCTTCAGGGCCGCCTCGGAATGGTCCAAGCATCGGACGCGCTTGGGGCGACTACCAGTGACAACCCCTCATCCCGCGATGCGTCCGATACGAAGATGGTTCCAAGGCGGCCGAGGAGCCTCACCGCATAGCAATCGGGGTGCGAGGTGGGGGATGCGGCGAGATGGCCCCAACGGCTAGACGGAAGAGGCCACAGGGCCGCGTCGGAATAGTCCAAGCATCGGACGCGCTTGGGGCGACTACCAGTGACAACCCCTTATCCCGCGATGCGTCCGATACGAAGATAGTTCCAAGGCGTCCGAGGAGCCTCACCGCATAGCAATCCGGGTGCGAGGTGGGGGATGCGGCGAGATGGCCCCAACGGCTAGACGGAAGAGGCTGCAGGGCCGCCTCGGAATAGTCCAAGCATCGGACGCGCTTGGGGCGACTACCAGTGACAACCCCTTATCCCGCGATGCTTCCGATACGAAGACAGTTCCAAGGCGGCCGAGGAGCCTCACCGCATAGCAATGGGGGTGCGAGGTGAGGGATGCGGCGAGATGGCCCCAACGGCTAGACGGAAGAGGCCACAGGGCCGCCTCGGAATAGTCCAAGCATCGGACGCGCTTGGGGCGACTACCAGTGACAACCCCTTATCCCGCGATGCATCCGATACGAAGATAGTTCCCAGGCGGCCGAGGAGCCTCACCGCATAGCAATCGGGGTGCGAGGCGAGGGATGCGGCGAGATGGCCCCAAAGGGTAGACGGAAGAGGCTGCGGGGCCGCCTCGGAATAGTCCAAGCATCGAACGCGCTTGGGGCGACTACCACTGCCAACCCCTTATCCCGCGATGCGTCCGATACACAGATAGTTCCGAGGCGGCCGAGGAGCTGGGGGATGCGGCGAGATGGCCCCAACGGCTAGACGGAAGAGGCTGCAGGGCCGCCTCGGAATAGTCCAAGCATCGGACGCGCTTGGGGCGACTACCAGTGACAACCCCTTATCCCGCGATGCGTCCGATACACAGATAGTTCCGAGGCGGCCAAGGAGCCTCACCGCATAGCAATCGTGGTGCGAGGTGGGGGATGCAGCGAGATGGCCCCAACGGCTAGACGGAAGAGGCTGCAGGGCCGCCTCGGAATGGTCCAAGCATCGGACGCGCTTGGGGCGACTACCACTGCCAACCCCTTATCCCGCGATGCGTCCGATACACAGATAGTTCCAAGGCGGCCGAGGAGCCTCACCGAATAGCAATCGGGGTGCGAGGCGAGGGATGCGGCGAGAAAGCCCCAACGGCTAGAGGGAAGAGGCTTCAGGTCCGCCTCGGAATGGTCCAAGCATCGGACGCGCTTGGGGCGACTACCAGTGACAACCCCTTATCCCGCGACGCGTCCGATACACAGATAGTTCCAAGGCGGCCGAGGAGCCTCACCGCATAGCAATCGGGGTGCGAGGCGAGGGATGCGGCGAGAAGGACCCAACGGCTAGACGGAAGAGGCTTCAGGGCCGCCTCGGAATGGTCCAAGCATCGGACGCGCTTGGGGCGACTACCAGTGACAACCCCTTATCCCGCGACGCGTCCGATACACAGATAGTTCCAAGGCGGCCGAGGAGCCTCACCGCATAGCAATCGGGGTGCGAGGCGAGGGATGCGGCGAGAAGGACCCAACGGCTAGACGGAAGAGGCTTCAGGGCCGCCTCGGAATGGTCCAAGCATCGGACGCGCTTGGGGCGACTACCAGTGACAACCCCTTATCCCGCGACGCGTCCGATACACAGATAGTTCCAAGGCGGCCGAGGAGCCTCACCGCATAGCAATCGGGGTGCGAGGCGAGGGATGCGGCGAGAAGGACCCAACGGCTAGACGGAAGAGGCTTCAGGGCCGCCTCGGAATGGTCCAAGCATCGGACGCGCTTGGGGCGACTACCAGTGACAACCCCTTATCCCGCGACGCGTCCGATACACAGATAGTTCCAAGGCGGCCGAGGAGCCTCACCGCATAGCAATCGGGGTGCGAGGCGAGGGATGCGGCGAGAAGGACCCAACGGCTAGACGGAAGAGGCTTCAGGGCCGCCTCGGAATGGTCCAAGCATCGGACGCGCTTGGGGCGACTACCAGTGACAACCCCTTATCCCGCGACGCGTCCGATACACAGATAGTTCCAAGGCGGCCGAGGAGCCTCACCGCATAGCAATCGGGGTGCGAGGCGAGGGATGCGGCAAGAAGGACCCAACGGCTAGACGGAAGAGGCTTCAGGGCCGCCTCGGAATGGTCCAAGCATCGGACGCGCTTGGGGCGACTACCAGTGACAACCCCTTATCCCGCGACGCGTCCGATACACAGATAGTTCCAAGGCGGCCGAGGAGCCTCACCGCATAGCAATCGGGGTGCGAGGCGAGGGATGCGGCGAGAAGGACCCAACGGCTAGACGGAAGAGGCTTCAGGTCCGCCTCGGAATGGTCCAAGCATCGGACGCGCTTGGGGCGACTACCAGTGACAACCCCTTATCCCGCGACGCGTCCGATACACAGATAGTTCCAAGGCGGCCGAGGAGCCTCACCGCATAGCAATCGGGGTGCGAGGCGAGGGATGCGGCGAGAAGGACCCAACGGCTAGACGGAAGAGGCTTCAGGGCCGCCTCGGAATGGTCCAAGCATCGGACGCGCTTGGGGCGACTACCAGTGACAACCCCTTATCCCGCGACGCGTCCGATACACAGATAGTTCCAAGGCGGCCGAGGAGCCTCACCGCATAGCAATCGGGGTGCGAGGCGAGGGATGCGGCGAGAAGGACCCAACGGCTAGACGGAAGAGGCTTCAGGGCCGCCTCGGAATGGTCCAAGCATCGGACGCGCTTGGGGCGACTACCAGTGACAACCCCTTATCCCGCGATGCGTCCGATACACAGATAGTTCCAAGGCGGCCGAGGAGCCTCACCGCATAGCAATCGGGGTGCGAGGCGAGGGATGCGGCGAGAAGGACCCAACGGCTAGACGGAAGAGGCTTCAGGGCCGCCTCGGAATGGTCCAAGCATCGGACGCGCTTGGGGCGACTACCAGTGACAACCCCTTATCCCGCGACGCGTCCGATACACAGATAGTTCCAAGGCGGCCGAGGAGCCTCACCGCATAGCAATCGGGGTGCGAGGCGAGGGATGCGGCGAGAAGGACCCAACGGCTAGACGGAAGAGGCTTCAGGGCCGCCTCGGAATGGTCCAAGCATCGGACGCGCTTGGGGCGACTACCAGTGACAACCCCTTATCCCGCGACGCGTCCGATACACAGATAGTTCCAAGGCGGCCGAGGAGCCTCACCGCATAGCAATCGGGGTGCGAGGCGAGGGATGCGGCGAGAAGGACCCAACGGCTAGACGGAAGAGGCTTCAGGGCCGCCTCGGAATGGTCCAAGCATCGGACGCGCTTGGGGCGACTACCAGTGACAACCCCTTATCCCGCGACGCGTCCGATACACAGATAGTTCCAAGGCGGCCGAGGAGCCTCACCGCATAGCAATCGGGGTGCGAGGCGAGGGATGCGGCGAGAAGGACCCAACGGCTAGACGGAAGAGGCTTCAGGGCCGCCTGGGAATGGTCCATGCATCGCACGCGCTTGGGGCGACTACCAGTGACAACCCCTTATCCCGCGACGCGTCCGATACACAGATAGTTCCAAGGCGGCCGAGGAGCCTCACCGCATAGCAATCGGGGTGCGAGGCGAGGGATGCGGCGAGAAGGACCCAACGGCTAGACGGAAGAGGCTTCAGGGCCGCCTCGGAATGGTCCAAGCATCGGACGCGCTTGGGGCGACTACCAGTGACAACCCCTTATCCCGCGACGCGTCCGATACACAGATAGTTCCAAGGCGGCCGAGGAGCCTCACCGCATAGCAATCGGGGTGCGAGTCGAGGGATGCGGCGAGAAGGACCCAACGGCTAGACGGAAGAGGCTTCAGGGCCGCCTCGGAATGGTCCAAGCATCGGACGCGCTTGGGGCGACTACCAGTGACAACCCCTTATCCCGCGATGCGTCTGATACACAGATAGTTCCAAGGCGGCCGAGGAGCCTCACCGCATAGCAATCGGGGTGCGAGGCAAGGGATGCGGCGAGAAGGACCCAACGGCTAGACGGAAGAGGCTTCAGGGCCGCCTCGGAATGGTCCAAGCATCGGACGCGCTTGGGGCGACTACCGTTGCCAACCCCTTATCCCGCGATGCGTCTGATACACAGATAGTTCCGAGGCGGCCGAGGAGCCTCACCGCATAGCAATCGGGTTGCGAGGCAGATTATTGGGAAGGGAACCCCCTGGGATGCGGCTCAAGCAGTGCCCAAAGGGACTGGAATGCGGAATCACATCGAGAGACCCAAATGCTATACGAGGGCTCAAATCGAATTATCGATTTGGCCACGACATGGACGCATCGGAACGACTACCTTTGCCGAACCACTCGCAATTGCATCCATACCGAAACCAATAGACATTTCCGTTAGAGCCCTCGCATAGCATTCGGGAATCTCGCATGCCCCTCTAAATCGACCAATGCTGGCGCTCAACGAAAATCCGAGCGCTACCACCGTTCGAGCGCCAGCATTGGTCGAGTTAGAGGGGCACGGGGGAGAATGCTCCAGTCAACACCTCCCCTATATAAGTTATTTGTCCGATTCTCGCACAACCGTAGTCTGCCTCGTCGAATCAAACAACGGTCCCAGATTCCGACTTCCGTTCCGTAGAGACCCAAAAGCTAGATGGAGGCTCGCAAGAAAGAGAGTCGGCGCATAGCAATCGGGTTTCTCGAACGTTTAGGGACCGAGCTCACTTGCGGATAGGGCAAAATCCGCCAAGCAACCCAAAAGCTAGACGGGGGCTCGAATCGAATCGCCTAGGCGGCCACAACAACGACGTGTTGGATCGACTACCAGTGCCAAACCATTCAGCAAGACTAGTCTGTGTCGAGGCCGGATAGAGATTCTCAGAGAGCGCCCGTATAGCATTTAGGAGACCTGCCGCGTCCCTCACACTCGACAAATGGTGGTGCACGTTTATAAATCCGAGCGATCCCAACCCTTTCAAGCACCAACATCGGTCGAGATAGAGGGGCACGGAGGGGGCTGCGTGAGACAACACAGTCCCCTATATAAGTTATTTGTCCGATTCTCACACATCCGAAGAATGGTCATCAAATCGGACAACAGCCCAAACTTCCGACTTCCGTCCCAGAAAGCCCAAGAGCTATCTAAAACGTTCATGGCCGGAACTCGATCGCGGCTATACCAGTCCGCCAAGCAACCCAAAAGCTAGACTGGAGCTCTAGTCGAATCACCTCTGTGGCCATTGCAAGGACGTGTTGGAGCGACTACCATTGCCGAACCATTCCGCAGGTCGAGTCCATACCAAGGCCGCATAGAGATTCACGATGAGCTCCTGCATAGCAATCAGGAGACTTGCCGTGTCCATCACAATCGATAAATCCTGGTGCAAGATTTTTGCATCCGAGCGCTCCAACCAGTCGAGCACCAGCATCAATCGACATAAACGGGCACGGGGGGAGGATGCTCGAGAACACTACCTCCCCTATATAAGTTATTTGTCCGATTCTCAAGCAGCCGAAGTCTGGTCATCGAATCGGGTCAAAGACCACAACTTCCGACTTTACCCACAATGCAAGTCATCGAATCGAACATCGGCCCCCGAGTCGGACTCCATGCGTATGTCAGGTCATCGGACCCAAATTCCGCCTTCCTGCGCATGGCGGGCCATCAATATCAACTCGGTCATCGGACCCAAACTCCGCCTTTCTGCGCATGGCACGCCTTCAAATCGGTCATCGGACCCAAATTCCGCCTTCCTGTGCATGGCGGGCCATCAACATCAACTCGGTCATCGGACCCAAATTCCGCCTTTCTGCGCATGGCACGCCATCAACTCGGTCATCGGACCCAAATTCCGCCTTCCTGCGCATGGCAGGTCATCGGACACAAATTCAGACCTCGCCAATATGCCTACGTATCGAATCGGTCATCGGACCCAACTTCCGACTTCATCCATACTGTAGGGTCTTTGAGGTTGGCGCGGTGCGCTCAACCCGGGGAGTCGACCCATCGAAGCATACACCTCCCCTATATAAGCTATTTGTCCGATTCCCACACCTGTGTAGTTTGCACCTCTGACCAGGACATCGACCCCAACTTCCGAACTCGACTGCAACGACGGCACCAGCGCCTTGGTGCGCACCTTGCGACGCACAGTCCCAACATTCGCCTTCCTGCACATGGCAGGTCATCGGACCCAAATTCCGACCTCGCGAGTATGCCTACATATCGAATCGGTCATCGGACACAACTTCCGACTTCATCCATACCGTAGGGTCTTTGAGGTTGGCGCGGTGCGCTCAACCCGGGGAGTCGACCCAACGAAGCATACACCTCCCCTATATAAGCTATTTGTCCGATTCCCACACCTGTGTAGTTTGCACCTCCGATCAGGACATCGACCCCAACTTCCGAACTCGCCTGCAACGACCGAACCAGCGCCTTGGTGCGCACCTTGCAACGCACAGTGCCAACATTCGCCTTCCTGCACATGGCAGGTCATCGGACCCAAATTCCGACCTCGCGAGTATGCCTACATATCGAATCGGTCATCGGACCCAACTTCCGACTTCATCCATACCGTAGGGTCTTTGAGGTTGGCGCGGTGCGCTCAACCCGGGGAGTCGACCCAACGAAGCATACACCTCCCCTATATAAGCTATTTGTCCGATTCCCACACCTGTGTAGCTTGCACCTCCGATCAGGACATCGACCCCAACTTCCGAACTCGACTAAAAAGACCGCACCAGCACCTTGGTGTGCACCTTGCAACGCACAGTGCCAACATTCGCCTTCCTGCACATGGCAGGTCATCGGACCCAAATTCCGACCTCATGAGCATACCTACTAATCGAATCGGTCATCGGACCCAACTTCCGACTTCATCCATACCGTAGGGTCTTTGAGGTTGGCGCGGTGCGCTCAACCTGGGGAGTCGACCCATCGAAGCATACACCTCCCCTATATAAGCTATTTGTCCGATTCCGACACCTGTGTAGTTTGCACCTCTGCTCAGGACATCGACCCCAACTTCCGAACTCGCCTGCAACGACCGAACCAGCGCCTTGGTGCGCACCAAAAGTGCGCACTTTTGGAGGGCACTTTTGTGCGCTCCAAAGGTGCGCACTTTTGGAGGGCACTTTTGTGCGCTCCAAAGGTGCGCACTTTTGGAGGGCACTTTTTGGAGGGCACTTTTGTGCGCTCCAAAGGTGCGCACTTTTGGAGGGCACTTTTCTGCGCTCCAAAGGTGCGCACTTTTGGAGGGCACTTTTTGGAGGGCACTTTTCTGCGCTCCAAAGGTGCGCACTTTTGGAGGGCACTTTTTGGAGGGCACTTTTCTGCGCTCCAAAGGTGCGCACTTTTGGAGGGCACTTTTTGGAGGGCACTTTTCTGCGCTCCAAAGGTGCGCACTTTTGGAGGGCACTTTTGTGCACTCCAAAGGTGCACACTTTTGGAGGGCACTTTTTGGAGGGCACTTTTCTGCACTCCAAAGGTGCGCACTTTTGGAGGGCACTTTTTGGAGGGCACTTTTGTGCGCTCCAAAGGTGCGCACTTTTGGAGGGCACTTTTTGGAGGGCACTTTTGTGCGCTCCAAAGGTGCGCACTTTTGGAGGGCACTTTTGTGCACTCCAAAGGTGCGCACTTTTGGAGGGCACTTTTCCTGCGCTCCAAAGGTGCACACCTAGGTGAGCACCTTCGACCACACCTTGTAGCACACCAAACTCTGACTTTCGACTTCATCCGCAATGCAGGGTCTTTGAGGTTGGCGCAATGCGCACAACCAGGGGAGTCGACCCATCAAACCCAACACCTCCCCTATATAAGCTATTTGTCTGATTCTCATACATGCGTAGCCTGCAGGAGCAATTAGGACATCGACCCCAACTTTCGGCTTCTAAACGAAAACAAGGTCTTTGAGGTTGGTGTAATGCGAACAACTAGGGGAGTCAACCCATCAAACCCAACACCTCCCCTATATAAGCTATTTGTCTGATTCTCATACATGTGTAGTCTACAGGAGCAATTAGGACATCGACCCCAACTTTTGACTTCTTAACGAAAACAAGGTCTTTGAGGTTGACGTAATGCGCACAACCAGGGGAGTCGACCCATCAAACCCAACACCTCCCCTATATAAGCTATTTGTCCGATTCTCATACATGTGTAGCCTACAGGAGCCATTAGGACATTGACCCCAACTTTTGACTTCTTAACGAAAACAAGGTCTTTGAGGTTGGCGTAATGCGCACAACCAAGGGAGTTGACCCATCAAACCCAACACCTCCCCTATATAAGCTATTTGTCTGATTCTCATACATGTGTAGCCTGCAACAACGATTAGGACATCCACCCCAACTTCTGAATTCGTCTGCGTTGACCGCACCAAAGGTGCACGCCTTGGTGCTCACCAAAATCCGACTTCCGACTTCTTCTGCTATGCGGGGTCTTTGAGGTTGGCGCAGTGCGCACAACCAGGGGAGTCAACCCACCGAATGCAACACCTCCCCTATATAAGCTATTTGTCTGATTCTCATACATGCGTAGACTGCAGCAATGATTAGGACATCCACCCCAACTTTTGACTTCTTAAACAAGACAGGGTCTTTGAAGTTGGTGCAGTGCACACAACCAGGGGAGTCGACCCATCAAACGCAACACCTCCCCTATATAAAGCTATTTGTCCGATTCTCATACGTGTAGTCTGCAGCAGCGATTAGGACATCGACCCCAACTTCCGAATTCGTTTGCATTGACCGCACCAAAGGTGCACGCCTTGGTGTGCACCTTGGAGTGCACTTTGGTGCTCACCTCGGTGCACACTTTGGTGTGCACCTCGGTGTGCACCAAAGGTGCGCACCTTGGAGCGCACCAAAGGTGTACACTTTGGAGCGCACCACATAGGGTCTTTGAGAGGTTGGCGCAGTGCGCACACCAAGGTGGGTGTTGAGGTGCGTGCCGAGGTGGGTGGGTGCTAGGGTGCGCTCCATGGTGGGTGCCAGGGTGGGTGCGTGCTAGGGTGGATTCCAAAGAGGGTCATAGGGTGGGTGCCAAGGTGGGTTGGTGATATAGTGGGTTCAAAGGTGGGTACTAGGGTGGGTTCCAAGGTGGGTCACAAGTTGGGTGCCAGGATGCGTGGGTGTTAGGTTGGGTGCCAAGGTGGGCTCCTGCGTGGGTGGGTGCTAGGGTGGGTTTCAAGGTGGACGCGAGGGCGGGTGCCAAGGTGGGTAACAAGTTGGGTGTTAGGATGGGTGAGTGCTAGAGTGGGTGCCAAGGTGGGTGGGTGCTAAGGTGGATGCCAAGGTGGTTCACAGGGTGGGTGGGTTCTAGGGTGAGTTCCAAGGTGGGTCACAGGTTTAGTGCTAGGGTGCGTGTCAAGGCGGGTGTCGAGGTGCCTGGGTGCTAGGGTGTGGATGCCAATGTGGGTCATAGGGTGGGTACTAGGGTGGGCTGCAATGTGGGTGCCAAGGTGGGTAACATGCTCGGTTGGTTCTAAATTGGGTGTCAGGGTGGGTGTGCACCCACCTTGCCCGAGGTGGGTGCCAAGGTGCCAGTGTGGGTGGGTGCTAAGGTGGATGCCAAGGTGGGTGAGAAGGTGGGTGATAGGTTGAGTGGTAGGATGGGTGGGTGCCAAGATGGGTCACAGGGTGGGTGCAAGGGTGGGTAGGTGCTAGGGTTGGTGTCAGGGTGGGTGGGTGCTAGGTTGGGTTCCAAGGTGGGTGCGAGGGTGAGTGTCAAGGTGGGTCACAGGTTAGGTGCTAGGATGGGTGAGTGCTAGGGTGCAAAGGTGCCAGGGTGGGTGCTAGGATGGGTCGATGCTAGGGTGAGTGGCAAGGTGGGTCCACAAGTGTCAAGGTGGGTGCCGAGGTGGGTGCCAACTTGGGTTCCAAGGTGGGTGCCAAGTGGGCGACTGCTATGGTGGATGCCAAGGTGGGTCACGGGGTGGGTGCCAAGTTGCTAGGTTGTGTTCCAAGGTGGGTGCCAACGTGGCTGCTAGGGTGCGTGGGTTAAAGGGTGTGTCACAACGTGGGTGCCAGGATGGGTGCGCACCCACACTGGCCAAGACGGGTGCAAGGTTGGGTTCCAAGCCCGGTCACAGGCTGGGTGCTAGGATGGGTGGGTGCCAAGGTGGGCACCAGGGTGGGTGCACCCACCCTGGCCAAGGTGGGTCACGGGGTGGGTCCTAGGGTGGGTAACAGGGTGGGTACTAAGGTGCGTGCCAAGGTGGGTCATGGGGTGGGTGCCAAGGTGGGCACCAGGGTGGGTGTGCACCAACCCTAGCCAGGGTAGGTCACGGGGTGGTTGTCGGGGTGGGCGTCAAGGAGCCAAGGTGGGTGGCAAGTAGCCAAGTTGCGTGCCAAGGTGGGTGTCGGGGTGGGTGCCAAGGATCCAAGGTGGGTGCCAAGGAACCAAGGTGGGTGTCTGGGTGGGTGCCGAGGTGGGAGCCAGGGTGGGTCCCAAGGTGAGTGCAAAGGTGGGTGCCAGGGTCAAGGTGAGTGCCAATGTGGGTTCCAAGGTGCCAGGGTCAGGGTGAGTGCCAATGTGGGTTCAAAGGTGCTAAGTTGGGTGCGAGGTTGGGTGCGAGGGTGGGTGGGTGCCAAGGTGTGCTAGGTGGAAGCCCGGGTGGGTCGGCATCCCATGGGTGTCGAGTTGGGTGCCTGATGGGTGCTTCTTGTCAAGTTTTAGTCGTCGGGACTCATTTCGAGCCTTAGAGGTCGTTTCTTGTCCGGTTGCCCTGTCTTCGACCTGGGAACCCAATTTTGGTCCTCGGGTCCCATTTTTTTTTGTCTCGCATCCCACTTTTGGCCTGTGGCCTTTTCGGGGTCGATTCTCGTTTTGGGCATCAGAGCATGTTTCTTCTCCTAAAACCCAATATTTGTTTATTAAGTCTCGGAACACATTTTTGTTCTCGTGGACCCATCATGGGTCTTGGAATGCATTTGTGGTCCTTGGGTCCCATTTTGCATCCCGAAACTTGTGTTTTGGTGCTTGATCCCTATTTTGGGTGCCCACCTTGCACCAAGTGCGCACCCGGGGCAAACCGAGCGCCTTGGTGCACCGGGGCAAGATCGAGCGTGCACCCGAGGCGCCCCGAACATGCACCAAGGTGCACTCGGCCCACATGTGAGCGCAGGTCGTTGCGCCCGAGGTGGTGTGTGGGCACCGCGTTGCAGACGGGACACTGCACGCACACGACGCCCCGTCCAGGTGCACGCACGTAGGCCGGGCCGGGTGCACACCCGACGCCCTAGCAAGGTGCGCGCACCCGGGCAGGGCTCACACTTGGCGAACGGGGCGCACTTCGCGAGGGAGGGTGTGCACCTCGACGGGGGTGGGTGGCCGGGGTGGATTCGCACGTGGGTCGCGGTTTGCTAAGTACACACTGCGACAAGCTCATAACGGGTGCGATCATACCAGCGTTAGTGCACCGGATCCCATCAGAACTCCGCAATTAAGCGCGCTTGGGCCGGAGTAGTACTGGGATGGGTGACCTCCCGGGAAGTCCCGGTGTTGCACCCTTTCTTAGTTTTTCGCCGGGCGTCGCAATGCTATTTGAATAAACCTTTTGCCCGTTTGCGTTCTCGTCGGGGCCGGGCCGGGCCGGGGTGCGCTGCCCGCACTACCGCGCGCGCGGGGGCGACACCGAGCGCGCACCCGAGGCGCCCCGAGCACACAGGCCACGGTGCAACCCGGGCGTTGTGCGCGCACCCCGGTGCGCCCGAGGTGCTGCGCGCGCACCCAGGTGAAATCGGTGTGCACCTCGGCCAGTGCGCGCTCGGTCGAGTCGCGCACGTTGGCCAAGGTGCACGGTGATGTTTCTTACTCTAAGGTTCCGCACCAGACGCCCGGGACAGGTGAGCGAAGCTGGGCGGGGCCGGGTGCGCGGCCGGGGCAGGTGCACGCAGCTGGAGAGAGCTTTGGAGCACACCAGAGGTGCGCACCTTGGAGCACACTTCGGAGCGCACCAATGATGCGCTCCATTCAAAAGTTTCCTGAAAAGGCAAAAAAAGTTGAGATTATAGAATTTCCCACTTGAGAGATTGTAAAAAAAAAAAATTTAAAATGAAGGAAACGCGGGTGCCAAGGTGTGCGCGCCCGGGTGCGCAGCCCAGCCAAGGTGTGCGCACCAAGGCGCCCACCCTGGCGAAGGTGCACGCAAGGTGCGCACCCGAGGCAAACCGGACAATTAACCCAACTTTCGACTTCGCGCGCACCTGCGCACCTTGGAGCGCACTTCGGAGCGCTCCTTGTTGCGCACCAATCTTGGGCACCTCGGAGTGCACCATGGCGCCCACCAAGGTGCGCACCCGGGGCAAACCGAGCTCCGACTTCGTGCGCACCTTGGAGCGCACGAAAGGTGCGCACCATGGCGCCCACCAAGGTGCGCAGCCCAGCCAAGGCGTGCGCATCAAGGTGCGCACCCTGGCGAAGGTGCGCACCCGGGGCAAACCGAGCTCCGACTTCGTGCGCACCTTGGAGCGCACAAAGGGTGCGCAACCCAGCCAAGGTGTGCGCACCCCGGGCAAACCGAGCTCCGAATCGTGCGCACCTTGGAGCACACTTCGGAGCCCTCC
This sequence comes from Cryptomeria japonica, assembly GCF_030272615.1. Lineage (NCBI taxonomy): Eukaryota > Viridiplantae > Streptophyta > Pinopsida > Cupressales > Cupressaceae > Cryptomeria > Cryptomeria japonica. The sequence continues at coordinate 19,407 of NW_026729477.1, read as the reverse complement.
TTGGTGCGCACCGATGTTGCGCACCTCGGAGCGCACCCGGGGAAAACAATGCAATTAACCCGACTTTCGACTTCGTGGGCACCTCGGAGCGCTCTCGGGTTCGCACCTCGGAGCACACCGAGGTGCGCACCTTTGATGCGCTGCCTTCACCAATTTCCAGAAAAGGCAAGAAAACATTGAGAAGGTGTGCGCACCGAGGTGCCCACCCTGGCGAAGGTGCACGCGAGGTGCGCACCCGGGGCAAACCGGGCTCCGACTTCGTGCACGCCATGCTGCGCACCTTGGAGGGCCATGGTGCGCACCTTGGAGCACACTTCGGAGCGCTCAATGGTGCCCAACCCAGCCAAGGTGCCCACCGCGGCGAAGGTGCACGCGAGGTGCGCACCCGGGGCAAACCGGGCTCCGACTTCGTGCACGCCGCACCTTGGAGCACACTTCGGAGCGCTCCTTGGTGCGCACCAGGGCGCGCAACCCAGCCGAGGTGCCCACCCCGGCGAAGGTGCACGCGGGGTGCGCACCCGAGGCAAACCGGGCTCCGACTTCGTGCACGCCATGGTGCCCACCGCGGCGAAGGTGCACGCGAGGTGCGCACCCGGGGCAAACCGGGCTCCGACTTCGTGCACGCCGCACCTTGGAGCACACTTCGGAGCGCTCCTTGGTGCGCACCAGGGCGCGCAACCCAGCCGAGGTGCCCACCCCGGCGAAGGTGCACGCGAGGTGCGCACCCGGGGCAAACCGGGCTCCGACTTCGTGCACGCCATGGTGCCCACCGCGGCGAAGGTGCACGCGAGGTGCGCACCCGGGGCAAACCGGGCTCCGACTTCGTGCACGCCGCACCTTGGAGCACACTTCGGAGCGCTCCTTGGTGCGCACCATGGTGCCCACCAGGGCGCGCAACCCCGCCGAAGGTGCACGCGAGGTGCGCACCCGGGGCAAACCGGGCTCCGACTTCGTGCACGCCGCACCTTGGAGCACACTTCGGAGCGCTCCTTGGTGCGCACCAGGGCGCGCAACCCCGCCGAAGGTGCACGCGAGGTGCGCACCCGGGGCAAACCGGGCTCCGACTTCGTGCACGCCATGGTGCGCACCAGGGTGCCCACCGCGGCGAAGGTGCGCACCCGGGGCAAACCGGGCTCCGACTTCGTGCACGCCGCACCTTGGAGCACACTTCGGAGCGCTCCTTGGTGCGCACCAGGGCGCGCAACCCAGCCGAGGTGCCCACCCCGGCGAAGGTGCACGCGAGGTGCGCACCCGGGGCAAACCGGGCTCCGACTTCGTGCACGCCATGGTGCCCACCGCGGCGAAGGTGCGCACCCGGGGCAAACCGGGCTAGGACTTCGTGCACGCCGCACCTTGGAGCACACTTCGGAGCGCTCCTTGGTGCGCACCATGGTGCCCACCAGGCCGCGCAACCCAGCCAAGGTGTGCGCACCAAGGTGCACGCGAGGTGCGCACCCGGGGCAAACCGGGGTCCGGCTTCGTGCACGCCGCACCTTGGAGCACACATCGGGGCGCTCCCGGGTTCGCACCGGCGTTGCGCACCGTGGTGGGCACCTCGGAGCGCACCGTGGTGGGCACCTCGGAGCACACCAAGGTGGGCAGCGAGGTGCGCACCTTTGATGCGATGCCTTCACTAATTTCCATAAAAGGCAAAAGAAAACGAGATTTTAAAATTTCCGTTTTGAAAGATAGTGAGAAAAAGGGAATGCTGGTGCCATCTTGAGCCCGCCCTGGTGCGCAGCCCAGCCAAGGTGTGCGCACCAAGGTGCCCACCCTGGCGAAGGTGCGCGCCCGGGCAATTAACCCAACTTCCAACTTCGCGCGCGCCAGGGTGGGAGCGCACCCAACAACCGGGCCTGGGAAGAGCCAATGCGAGAAACCCCACCAAACGCTCTGACAAAAAAAGAGGGGGCGCTCCAGTAACCCCGCTTCGGAGCGCACCCTGGGCAAACCCAGCCAGGGTGCCCACCCCGGCCAAGGTGCAGGCGAGGTGCGCACCCGGGGCAAACCGGGCTCCGACAACGTGCACGCCGCACCTTGGAGCACACTTCGTAGCGCTCCCGGGTGCGCACCTCAGAGCACACCAAGGTGGGCAGCGAGGTGCGCACCTTTGATGCGCTGCCTTCACTAATTTCCAGAAAAGGCAAAAAAAAGAGGAGATTTTAAAATTTCCGTTTTGAAAGATAGTGAAAAAAACGGAACGCGGGTGCCATCTTGAGCCCGCCCGGGTGCACAGCCCAGGTAAGGTGCCCACCCTGGCAAAGGTGCGCACCCGGGCAATTAACCCTACTTCCGACTTCGTGCGCGCCAGGGTGGCAACCGGGCCTGGGAAGAGCCAATGCGAGAAACCCCACCAAACGCTCCGACAAAAAAAGAGGCGGCGCTCCAATAACCCCGCTTCGGAGCGCAGCCGGGGCAAACCCAGCCAAGGTGCCCACCCCGACGAAGGTGCACGCGAGGTGCGCACCCGGGGCAAACCGGGCTCCGACAACGTGCACGCAGCACCTTGGAGCACACTTCGAAGCACTCCCGGGTGCCCACCGGCGTTGCGCACCGTGGTGGGCAGCGAGGTGCGCACCTTTGATGCGCTGCCTTCACTAATTTCCAGAAAAGGCAAAAAAAAATGAGATTTTAAAATTTCCGTTTTGAAAGATAGTGAAAAAAACGGAACGCGGGTGCCATCTTGAGCCCGCCCTGGTGCGCAGCCCAGGCAAGGCATGCGCACCAAGGTGCCCACCCGCGGTGCACACCCGGGGCAAACCGGGCTCCGACTTCGTGCAGGCCGCACCTTGGAGCACACTTCGGAGCGCTCCTTGGTGCGCACCATGGTGCCCACCAGGGCGCACCCGGGGCAAACCGGGCTCCGACTTCGTGCACGCCGCACCTTGGAGCACACATCGGAGCGCTCCCAGGTTCGCACCAGCGTTGCGCACCTTTGATGCGCTGCCTTCACTAATTTCCAGAAAAGGCAAAAAAAAACGATATTTTAAAATTTCCGTTCTGAAAGATAGTGAAAAAAACGGAACGCGGGTGCCATCTTGAGCCCTTCCTGGTGCGCAGCCCAGGCAAGTTGTGCGCACCAAGGTGCCCACCCTGGCGGAGGTGCGCGCCCGGGGCAAACCGGGCTCCGACTTCGTGCACTGCATGGTGCCCACCAAGGCGCGCAACCCAGCCAAGGTGCCCACCGCAGCGAAGGTGCACGCGAGGTGCGCACCCGAGGTGCACACCCGGGGCAAACCGAGCTCCGACTTCGTGCACGCCGCACCTTGGAGCACACTTCAGAGCGCTCCTTGGTGCGCACCAGGGCGCGCAACCCAGCCAAGGTGCTCACCCCGGCGAAGGTGCACGCGAGGTGCGCACCCGGGGCAAGCCGGGCTCGGACTTCGTGCACGCCGCACCTTGGAGCACACATCGGAGCGCTCCCGGGTTCGCACCAGCATTGCGCACCTTTGATGCGCTGCCTTCACTAATTTCCATAAAAGGCAAAAAAAAAAAAAAAACGAGATTTTAAAATTTCCGTTTTGAAAGATAGTGAAAAAAACGGAACGCGGGTGCCATCTTGAGCCCGCCCTGGTGTGCAGCCCAGGCAAGTTGTGCGCACCAAGGCACCCACCCTGGCCAAGGTGGGTCACGGGGTGGGTCCTAGGGTGGGTAACGGGGTGGGTACTAAGGTGCGTGCCAAGGTGGGTCATGGGGTGGGTGCCAAGGTGGGCACCAGGGTGGGTGTGCACCAACCCTAGCCAGGGTAGGTCACGGGGTGGTTGTCGGGGTGGGCGTCAAGGAGCCAAGGTGGGTGGCAAGTAGCCAAGTTGCGTGCCAAGGTGGGTGTCGGGGTGGGTGCCAAGGATCCAAGGTGGGTGCCAAGGAACCAAGGTGGGTGTCTGGGTGGGTGCCGAGGTGGGAGCCAGGGTGGGTCCCAAGGTGAGTGCAAAGGTGGGTGCCAGGGTCAAGGTGAGTGCCAATGTGGGTTCCAAGGTGCCAGGGTCAGGGTGAGTGCCAATGTGGGTTCAAAGGTGCTAAGTTGGGTGCGAGGTTGGGTGCGAGGGTGGGTGGGTGCCAAGGTGTGCTAGGTGGAAGCCCGGGTGGGTCGGCATCCCATGGGTGTCGAGTTGGGTGCCTGATGGGTGCTTCTTGTCAAGTTTTAGTCGTCGGGACTCATTTCGAGCCTTAGAGGTCGTTTCTTGTCCGGTTGCCCTGTCTTCGACCTGGGAACCCAATTTTGGTCCTCGGGTCCCATTTTTTTTTGTCTCGCATCCCACTTTTGGCCTGTGGCCTTTTCGGGGTCGATTCTCGTTTTGGGCATCAGAGCATGTTTCTTCTCCTAAAACCCAATATTTGTTTATTAAGTCTCGGAACACATTTTTGTTCTCGTGGACCCATCATGGGTCTTGGAACGCATTTGTGGTCCTTGGGTCCCATTTTGCATCCCGAAACTTGTGTTTTGGTGCTTGATCCCTATTTTGGGTGCCCACCTTGCACCAAGTGCGCACCCGGGGCAAACCGAGCGCCTTGGTGCACCGGGGCAAGATCGAGCGTGCACCCGAGGCGCCCCGAACATGCACCAAGGTGCACTCGGCCCACATGTGAGCGCAGGTCGTTGCGCCCGAGGTGGTGTGTGGGCACCGCGTTGCAGACGGGACACTGCACGCACACGACGCCCCGTCCAGGTGCACGCACGTAGGCCGGGCCGGGTGCACACCCGACGCCCTAGCAAGGTGCGCGCACCCGGGCAGGGCTCACACTTGGCGAACGGGGCGCACTTCGCGAGGGAGGGTGTGCACCTCGACGGGGGTGGGTGGCCGGGGTGGATTCGCACGTGGGTCGCGGTTTGCTAAGTACACACTGCGACAAGCTCATAACGGGTGCGATCATACCAGCGTTAGTGCACCGGATCCCATCAGAACTCCGCAGTTAAGCGCGCTTGGGCCGGAGTAGTACTGGGATGGGTGACCTCCCGGGAAGTCCCGGTGTTGCACCCTTTTTTAGTTTTTCGCCGGGCGTCGCAATGCTATTTGAATAAACCTTTTGCCCGTTTGCGTTCTCGTCGGGGCCGGGCCGGGCCGGGGTGCGCTGCCCGCACTACCGCGCGCGCGGGGGCGACACCGAGCGCGCACCCGAGGCGCCCCGAGCACACAGGCCACGGTGCAACCCGGGCGTTGTGCGCGCACCCCGGTGCGCCCGAGGTGCTGCGCGCGCACCCAGGTGAAATCGGTGTGCACCTCGGCCAGTGCGCGCTCGGTCGAGTCGCGCACGTTGGCCAAGGTGCACGGTGATGTTTCTTACTCTAAGGTTCCGCACCAGACGCCCGGGACAGGTGAGCGAAGCTGGGCGGGGCCGGGTGCGCGGCCGGGGCAGGTGCACGCAGCTAGAGAGAGCTTTGGAGCACACCAGAGGTGCGCACCTTGGAGCACACTTCGGAGCGCACCAATGATGCGCTCCATTCAAAAGTTTCCTGAAAAGGCAAAAAAAGTTGAGATTATAGAATTTCCCACTTGAGAGATTGTAAAAAAAAAAAATTTAAAATGAAGGAAACGCGGGTGCCAAGGTGTGCGCGCCCGGGTGCGCAGCCCAGCCAAGGTGTGCGCACCAAGGCGCCCACCCTGGCGAAGGTGCACGCAAGGTGCGCACCCGAGGCAAACCGGACAATTAACCCAACTTTCGACTTCGCGCGCACCTGCGCACCTTGGAGCGCACTTCGGAGCGCTCCTTGGTGCGCACCAATCTTGGGCACCTCGGAGTGCACCATGGCGCCCACCAAGGTGCGCACCCGGGGCAAACCGAGCTCCGACTTCGTGCGCACCTTGGAGCGCACGAAAGGTGCGCACCATGGCGCCCACCAAGGTGCGCAGCCCAGCCAAGGCGTGCGCATCAAGGTGCGCACCCTGGCGAAGGTGCGCACCCGGGGCAAACCGAGCTCCGACTTCGTGCGCACCTTGGAGCGCACAAAGGGTGCGCAACCCAGCCAAGGTGTGCGCACCCCGGGCAAACCGAGCTCCGAATCGTGCGCACCTTGGAGCACACTTCGGAGCCCTCCTTGGTGCGCACCGATGTTGCGCACCTCGGAGCGCACCCGGGGAAAACAATGCAATTAACCCGACTTTCGACTTCGTGGGCACCTCGGAGCGCTCTCGGGTTCGCACCTCGGAGCACACCGAGGTGCGCACCTTTGATGCGCTGCCTTCACCAATTTCCAGAAAAGGCAAGAAAACATTGAGAAGGTGTGCGCACCGAGGTGCCCACCCTGGCGAAGGTGCACGCGAGGTGCGCACCCGGGGCAAACCGGGCTCCGACTTCGTGCACGCCATGCTGCGCACCTTGGAGGGCCATGGTGCGCACCTTGGAGCACACTTCGGAGCGCTCAATGGTGCCCAACCCAGCCAAGGTGCCCACCGCGGCGAAGGTGCACGCGAGGTGCGCACCCGGGGCAAACCGGGCTCCGACTTCGTGCACGCCGCACCTTGGAGCACACTTCGGAGCGCTCCTTGGTGCGCACCAGGGCGCGCAACCCAGCCGAGGTGCCCACCCCGGCGAAGGTGCACGCGGGGTGCGCACCCGGGGCAAACCGGGCTCCGACTTCGTGCACGCCATGGTGCCCACCGCGCCAAGGTGCACGCGAGGTGCGCACCCGGGGCAAACCGGGCTCCGACTTCGTGCACGCCGCACCTTGGAGCACACTTCGGAGCGCTCCTTGGTGCGCACCAGGGCGCGCAACCCAGCCGAGGTGCCCACCCCGGCGAAGGTGCACGCGAGGTGCGCACCCGGGGCAAACCGGGCTCCGACTTCGTGCACGCCATGGTGCCCACCGCGGCGAAGGTGCACGCGAGGTGCGCACCCGGGGCAAACCGGGCTCCGACTTCGTGCACGCCGCACCTTGGAGCACACTTCGGAGCGCTCCTTGGTGCGCACC
>NW_026729477.1:0-2500 GCF_030272615.1 Cryptomeria japonica | reverse complement strand
GCGGTCTATGCATCGGGCGCGCTTGGGGCGACTACCAGTGCCAACCCCTTATCCCGCGACGCGTCCGACAAAGAGAACGTTCCAAGGCGGCAGAGGAGGTTACCAGCCGAAGGATGCAGTAGCAATAACAGGTATAGTTCCGCGGCGGCCGAGAAGACTCACCGCATAGGAATCGGGATGCGAGGCGAGGGATGCGGCGGGAAGGCCCCGACGGCTAAACGGAAGAGGCTGCAGGGCCGCCTCGGAATGGTCCAAGCATCGGACGCGATTGGGACGACTACCAGTGCCAACCCCTTATCCCGCGATGCGTCCGATACACAGATAGTTCCAAGGCGGCCGAGGAGCCTCACCGCATATCAATCGGGGTGCGAGGCGAGGGATGGGGCGGGAAGGCCCCAACGGCTAGACGGAAGAGGCTTCAGGGCCACCTCGGAATGCTCCAAGCATCGGACGCGCTTGGGGCGACTACCAGTGCCAACCCCTTATCCCGCGATGCGTCCGATACACAGATGGTTCCAAGGCGGCCGAGGAGCCTCACCGCATAGCAATCGGGGGTGCGAGGCGAGGGATGGGGCGGGAAGGCCCCAACGGCTAGACGGAAGAGGCTTCAGGGCCGCCTCGGAATGGTCCAAGCATCGGACGCGCTTGGGGCGACTACCAGTGACAACCCCTCATCCCGCGATGCGTCCGATACGAAGATGGTTCCAAGGCGGCCGAGGAGCCTCACCGCATAGCAATCGGGGTGCGAGGTGGGGGATGCGGCGAGATGGCCCCAACGGCTAGACGGAAGAGGCCACAGGGCCGCGTCGGAATAGTCCAAGCATCGGACGCGCTTGGGGCGACTACCAGTGACAACCCCTTATCCCGCGATGCGTCCGATACGAAGATAGTTCCAAGGCGGCCGAGGAGCCTCACCGCATAGCAATCCGGGTGCGAGGTGGGGGATGCGGCGAGATGGCCCCAACGGCTAGACGGAAGAGGCTGCAGGGCCGCCTCGGAATAGTCCAAGCATCGGACGCGCTTGGGGCGACTACCAGTGACAACCCCTTATCCCGCGATGCTTCCGATACGAAGACAGTTCCAAGGCGGCCGAGGAGCCTCACCGCATAGCAATGGGGGTGCGAGGTGAGGGATGCGGCGAGATGGCCCCAACGGCTAGACGGAAGAGGCCACAGGGCCGCCTCGGAATAGTCCAAGCATCGGACGCGCTTGGGGCGACTACCAGTGACAACCCCTTATCCCGCGATGCATCCGATACGAAGATAGTTCCCAGGCGGCCGAGGAGCCTCACCGCATAGCAATCGGGGTGCGAGGCGAGGGATGCGGCGAGATGGCCCCAAAGGGTAGACGGAAGAGGCTGCGGGGCCGCCTCGGAATAGTCCAAGCATCGAACGCGCTTGGGGCGACTACCACTGCCAACCCCTTATCCCGCGATGCGTCCGATACACAGATAGTTCCGAGGCGGCCGAGGAGCTGGGGGATGCGGCGAGATGGCCCCAACGGCTAGACGGAAGAGGCTGCAGGGCCGCCTCGGAATAGTCCAAGCATCGGACGCGCTTGGGGCGACTACCAGTGACAACCCCTTATCCCGCGATGCGTCCGATACACAGATAGTTCCGAGGCGGCCAAGGAGCCTCACCGCATAGCAATCGTGGTGCGAGGTGGGGGATGCAGCGAGATGGCCCCAACGGCTAGACGGAAGAGGCTGCAGGGCCGCCTCGGAATGGTCCAAGCATCGGACGCGCTTGGGGCGACTACCACTGCCAACCCCTTATCCCGCGATGCGTCCGATACACAGATAGTTCCAAGGCGGCCGAGGAGCCTCACCGAATAGCAATCGGGGTGCGAGGCGAGGGATGCGGCGAGAAAGCCCCAACGGCTAGAGGGAAGAGGCTTCAGGTCCGCCTCGGAATGGTCCAAGCATCGGACGCGCTTGGGGCGACTACCAGTGACAACCCCTTATCCCGCGACGCGTCCGATACACAGATAGTTCCAAGGCGGCCGAGGAGCCTCACCGCATAGCAATCGGGGTGCGAGGCGAGGGATGCGGCGAGAAGGACCCAACGGCTAGACGGAAGAGGCTTCAGGGCCGCCTCGGAATGGTCCAAGCATCGGACGCGCTTGGGGCGACTACCAGTGACAACCCCTTATCCCGCGACGCGTCCGATACACAGATAGTTCCAAGGCGGCCGAGGAGCCTCACCGCATAGCAATCGGGGTGCGAGGCGAGGGATGCGGCGAGAAGGACCCAACGGCTAGACGGAAGAGGCTTCAGGTCCGCCTCGGAATGGTCCAAGCATCGGACGCGCTTGGGGCGACTACCAGTGACAACCCCTTATCCCGCGACGCGTCCGATACACAGATAGTTCCAAGGCGGCCGAGGAGCCTCACCGCATAGCAATCGGGGTGCGAGGCGAGGGATGCGGCGAGAAGGACCCAACGGCTAGACGGAAGAGGCTTCAGGGCCGCCTCGGAATGGTCCAAGCATCGGACGCGCTTG
>NW_026729476.1:0-66672 GCF_030272615.1 Cryptomeria japonica | reverse complement strand
AAGGAAGGAGGATAGACTCGTAAGGCAACCAGAGATCAAGTTAAGCAAGTTGATCCCACCGGTCACACTGATTTGATTCTTTCCTGTCTTACCCAATCGGTAGATGAAAATGAGCTACTGCAGAGCATTCAACTGGCTCAAGATAGATTGGAAGAACTAAGGAAAAATAAAGAACAAGATGTCATTCAATTTGTTGTTGACACTCTTTCCAATCTAATCCATGGTACTAACCTCCCTAGTACTAATTCCTCACTCGCCAAGCTAAAACTATTATGCATAGTAGTGGATGATCAAGTTCAATCACTAGAAAATGTTGCCCAGGCCGCTGCAAAGAAAAATCATGAAAAGGATTTGAATGTTGCATTGGTGAAGAAAATTGAGGAGGATAGAACCAAGCTGACCCATCAGAAAGATGATATCAGTCTGGCAATGGCTGAAGGTCAAATGCTCTTGAGAAAGATATGCTAGCCCGATCTATTCTACCATGATGCTTTGAAGAAGAAAGGTCAACTCCAATTAGAACTAAAGCAGTATGTGGAGACCTTCAAAGTACCATATGATTCTTTCACAGTGTATGGGTAGACCATTCAGAATCACCGGCAAAATATTGCAAAGATTGAAGCGAAGATCTGCAAGCGGACTCTAAATCTACAGGAGCTACAACTACTCCTATTACCTAAGTTGTAGGTTCTTCGAGTGTTTTCTGAACTTGGAAGCTATTATTGTCACATTGGAGATGAGCACTATTGATGCCATGGAAGAGTTAGCTTTCCTGATGAAGACTCAGAGTAAAATTGCTGCCTCACTCCTAGATACTTGATCAATAGACATGAAGGATTTTCTGAAAAACTTTAAATCTATTTTTGAAATGTTTTACTCTTTATTGTCATAAACATACTCTATTTTTATGTTATGCAATATTATCAGGTGAGTGGTAAACCCACTGTGTTCTACATTAATTTTTCATTTTTGGCAAAGGGGGAGTGGTATTGAATTGAAAATTTTATGGGGAATGGAATTGAAGTAGTATATGCTTGTAATTTTGGCAAAGGGAGTAGTGTACATACTTAGCGGGAGTAAATTTGATTATGGCATTATTTTTGTTTTGTAAGCACTTAGATGTCAAAATTTTCCTAAGTGTTGCCATCAATGCCAAAGGGGGAGATTGTTCATATTTTGATGATGTTTAAGTTGTGATTGTTGTTGATGGACACACACTTATTTTATGTATGAGTTATTCTCCATTAGTAATATGTGTTGTATTGTTCACACTGGTATTATATGCCATTGTATGTATAGTCTTTGCTTGTAGAAGACTATTGGTGTTTTGCAGAAGAAGCTTACTGGTCAAAGCATGACCGAAGACCTCAAGCGAATCAAAGACCCCTAGCGGCAGTCAATCTTTTTGATCGGAACACTATGTTCCAATTTTCTAGTCTTTGTCTGTTAATCGGTAATCGGTATACTGTATTCAACTGGTAAACTTGTAAAGTGTGATGAGTTATCATCCATCGACACTTTGGTGGTGTTTTTGTGTCATGTTACCAAATGTGTCTAAATGCTTTGAACCTAGGAACTTGTAATCCAATCTCATTGGACCGACTTGAAATCAGTTTCCTATTTAAGGACATCATGTCTAGGGTTTTAGTATGTGTGTGTATGTGTGTTGAAGAAGTGAGTTTGATATTGTTGGCATTACAATAAGTTTGTTGGTATGAGGATATTGAGAAGGTTGTTGGAGATTGATGATATAATTAATAAAGGATGATTACTGTCTTAATAATATTATTTTGTCATTGATGTCAAGCAATTGATTTTTTGATTCAGTATGATGTTGCCATATCTTAAAGACTATGTTTTGATGAGTATAAAGATGTCGGTCAGTGACATAGAAAGAATGTGAAAATCAAGGGGAGTAATAAGTTATTCAATGGGAAACTATTACCGATATAGACAGTGATGAGATTATGTTATTTTGATTGTTTTTGTACTCTATATATGTGTATTCAAAGACTGCAAAGATTTCATGCAATAGAATGAGCAAAGGTTTGATTCTATTCTATTTTACCGAGCAAGGAGCTAGTCGGTAAATTCCAAGGTTATCGATGTCAGTTAAAGAAGATATAAGTCACCGAGCTATGAGCTGAGATGAAAACAGAATGTCTACCGAGTAAAGTTCCTAATTAACCGAGTATCAACCGAGCAGTAACAGAATGCATTGGATGAATAAATACATTATTAAATGAAGGATGTCAATGAGCTGGAGATTAATAGAAGATTGGAATTTCATGCAAGAAGTTTGTTAAGGATCAATGGCAATGAAAATTCAATAGTTAGATCTACAACATAGATTTAATGGTTATAACCGAGCACAAGTACCAAGGAAGGAATACAAGTTTCAAGGCAAGATAAAATGTTTTTTCAGTTTGAAGGATTCAGTGAAACTAGTCAAATTTGAAGATCTGATGGCTAAGATTAATCATGGGAAATGTGATTAAGGAGATTAAGCTGTTAGGAATTGCTTATAAATAAGGAAAAGTTGATGAACAAAGTATGCGGGCAAATAGAAGAATAGTGATGTTGCTGAAGTGATTACAAAGTATAGAAGATTGAAGATTTGATTGAAGAACAGAGTGAGAAGCCCAGCAAGGAGGAAGATAAGTCTTATGACAAGATGATTTTGAGCACATAGAGTCTTCTTTAACATTTCAGATGTGAAGTTACAGATATATTTTATTACTATTATTTATTTTTGTAAGTAACAGGAAATCTCTTAACCGAGTGGACCTAACAATCTTATTTGTAAATCCTCTAGCAAGGTAACATTCTAATTGAGTGTTTGAAATCCTTTGACAAGGTCACTTCTAACCAAAGTGCAAGATTCTGATAGATCTGAGGGAAATCCCTTGACCGGGTCACATGTAGCAATGTGTTTATGTAATCTTTAACAGGATTGGCTTTTAACCGAGCATACTCTAGAAGAGTATATTTTCTTTGTGGGTCCGAAATCCTACAGTGGTTTTTCCCTATTTGGGTTTCCACATTAAATCTGGTGGTAAATGTGGTTTGATGTTTCAAGTTTATCAATTTATGAGTTTGAATGATTTTCAGTCATAGTTGCATATCAAGTAAGTTCTACCGAGGTTGAATCTGATTAAGAGGTTGAATTGTGAGTTTATCTGGTTCACCCCCCCCCTCTCATTAAACTAACAATTGGTATCAGAGCTAGAACTCTGAAGGAAAATTGTAAATGAACTTGAGGCAAGATCCGAAGATGTATAAAAGGGATGCACCAAAGTTGAACAAGTCAAGTTTCTCTGCATGGCAGAAAGGGATGAAGCTGCACTTATCAGGAATTGGAGAATATCCAACATATTATCCAGAGAATGTTTACACTGCACCTAGCACCTACCCTATGACAATGGAAGAAACAAAGGCAAAGAAAGAACATATTCAAGCAATGATTGAAGTAACATTAGCATTGACTGACTCTGAGTTTAATGATCTAGAAGGTTGTAATGATGCCAAAGCTATGTGGGATAAGCTTACATCTGTGTATGGTGGTGATGAACATGTTCAAAGAGAAAAAGTAGATAGTCTAAGAGGACAACTTGAATCCTTGAGAATGAATGAAGGTGAGAACATAATCCAATACAGTATAGGGTTAAAAGAAACTGTCAATCAAATCAAAGGAGCAGGACGAACTATTGAAGAAAAGGATGTAACAAGTAAGTTGCTGAGAACAATTCTACCCACTTATGCCATTTGAGTCTCTACAATTAATGAATTAAGGTCTATACCAAACATGCTAGTCTCTTTGGATGCTACTATCCGTAAGCTACATGCTTTTGAGTTAAGTAATTTTGATAACAGTGGGTCTTCGGTATGCAAAGTTGAATCTGCATTCAGTTCTTTTCATCTTGGTGAATCTAATGATTACAATGATAGAATGTATAAGTATGCTAAAGGAAATCACAATGGAGCAAGTGAGAGATTTCAAAAAAATATGGAAGAAGTACACAAACTATATGAGGAAATCAAAAAGCAAGAAGAGTTTGAAGCATTATTGGCCAGAAGGTTACCAAGAGACAAAGGTAAGTATAAAGGAAAGTTACCTTTAAAATGTTTTAACTATGATAAAATTGGACATATGGCTTCTAACTGTCCTGACAAAGAATCTAGTGAAAAGAGAGAATACCGAGATGACAGACAAAAAGACAACCAATATAGAGGGCACCAAGACTTCAGAAGGAGAGATAGAAAGACATGCCTAGTAGCTGATGAGGAATCCAATGATGATAAATCTTATGGGACTGAGATAGAGGAAGTTGTATATGTGGCTATCAAAGATGGATTAGATGAAGAAAGGTATGAAGAAAAAGCCTTAATATCACACATAAATAATAATGATTCTTGGATCATAGATAGTGGATGCTCACATCACATGACAGGTGATAAACACAAATTTGTTAAATTAGAAGATTATGATGGAGGTTATGTAAGATTTGGTAATGATGCACCATGTCTTGTGAAAGGTAAAGGTTCTATCACACTTCTTGACAATGCTAAATGTGATGATGTATATTGGGTTGAAGGTCTGAAATACAATTTATTGAGTGTAGCACAACTAAACAATACATGATACCGAATAGAATTTCAGAAAGGAATTGTCAAAGTTCATGAAAAACATGGAAAGTTGGCTACTACCGGGACTCAAACAAGAGGTAATACATTTCATCTTGACTCAACTCGGAATGATTGTCTGTATGCAAAAATAGAAGATACCTAGTTATGGCATAAAAGGTTTTGTCATGTAAATTTTGATAACCTGATCAAAATAAGTAAGAAGCACCGAGTAAGAGGTCTACCGAGCTTGGAAAAACCTGAGAATGCAATATGCCGAGGATTCTAGATGGGTAAGATGAAAAAATCAAGCTTTATAAGTAAGTCTTACACTTCTAAAGGAATTTTAGATCTTGTGCACACTGATCTTTGTGGTCCTATGAAAGTTCAAAGTTATTATGATGATAAATACTTCATATTATTTATGGATGATTACTCAAGGATGATGCCAGTTATGTTTTTAAAAGAGAAATCAGAAGCCTTTCAAATGTTCAAATGGTATAAGGCAAGAGTTGAAAATGAAACAGGAAGACAGTTGAAATGTCTAAGATATGATAGAGAAGGAGAGTTCATTAGATGAATTTAACTTATTTTGCAATGATCATAGTATAAAGAGACAAGTGTCTGCATTGAGAACACCATAGCAAAACGGGATTGCTGAAAGAAGAAACAGATCAATTGTAGATTGTGCTAGAGCTTTGATGATAGAAAAGAGAGTACCTCAAATATTTTGGAGAGAACAAATAAGCACTACAGTTTACACTCTGAACTGAGTACAACTAAAGAAAGGAACTATGAAGACACCGTATGAAATCTGGCATGACAAGAAACCAAATGTAAGTTATTTTAAAATATTTGGAAGTAGATGTTATGTTCACAAAGATGACAGAAATGGAAAATTTGATTAGAAAAGTGAGGAAAGAACATATCTTGGTTATTCTTCTAGAAGTAAAGCATTTAAATGTCTGATCAAATCATCTAACAAAATAGTGGAAAGTGCAAATGTGAAAATTGATGAATTTGGAGAAAGGAATGATGAAGGAAATTCCAAAGAACCAAAAGATTATGAAGAGTTTGTATATGTACAACCGAGAAGTCCTACCGAGAAAGTCGATGAAGAAAATACTCAGTTGTGGAGTGATGAAGAAGATCATGCAAAGCCTACCGAGCCTACATTAGCAAAATATGTCAAAAGAAATCATACATCAAGTCAGATTATAGGAGATAAGGATGCTCCAGTGATGACAAGAAACAAACTGAGATAGAACACATGTTTGATAGCCAAGTTTGAACCGAGGATAGTAAAAGAGGCATCAAGCAATGAAGACTGGGTGAATGCTATGACATAAGAGATTGAATAAATCAAGAAAAATGAAACATGGACACTGGTCCCAAGACCAAAAGAGAAAAATGTAATCGGTACAAAGTGGACTTTCAGAAATAAGCTAAATGAAAAAGGTGAGGTGATTCGAAATAAAGCAAGGCTAGTTTGCAAAGGTTATGCTCAAGAAGAAGGAATAGACTATGGTGAGACTTTTGCACCTGTAGCAAGACTTGAGGGAGTGAGAACATTGTTGGCATATGCTGCTTACAAAAATTTTAAGGTATATCAAATGGATGTTAAATCTACATTTTTGAATGGTATACTAGAAGAAGTCTATATTGAACAGCTTGAAGGATTTATTGAAGAGAAGAATAAAGATTAGGTATGTAAGTTGAAAACAACTTTATATGGCCTAAAGCAAGCACCTAGAGCATGGTATGAAAGGTTGCACTCTTACTTAATAAAGATTGGATTTATAAGGACTAGTGAAAACAACATGTATTTGAAGAATGATAAGGAGAATAGAATACTGATTTCAGCCATATTTGTAGATGATATTATTTTTTGTGGAAATGATTCTTTATGCAAGAACTTTGGAAATGAAATGTGCAAAGAATTTGAGATGTCATTAATCGATGAAATAAAGTATTTTATAGGTTTACAAATACTGCAAATGAAAAATGGTTTTTTCATTACTCAATCCAAGTATATAAAAGAAATCTTGAAGAAATTTGGAATGGAGGACTCTAAACCTGTAAGTACTCCTATGACTACTAATTGTAAACTATCAAAGAATGATGAATCTGCATTTGTTGATGAGACACTTTACCGATCTATGATTGGAAAGTTGCAATATGTAGTTCACAGCAGGCCTGATATAGCACATGCAGTAGGTATAGCTGCAAGATTTTTTGTAGATCCCAAAGAAACCCATATGACAACAATCAAGAGAATTTTCAGATACTTGAGAGGCACTGAAGATTATAGTTTACTATATAAAAAGAGGAATGATTTTGACTTAAAAGTCTATACTGATGCTAATTGGGTAGGAAATATTGATGACAGGAAAAGCACAAGCGGTGGAGCTTTCTTTTTGGGAGTAAGTCTAGTGAGTTGGCTTAGCAAGAAACAAGGATACATTTCACAGTCAACAGTTGAAGCTAAATATGTCTCTGTAGCATTGAATTGTACCAATATAGCATGGATCAAAAAACTGTTGGAAGGTATGAATGAGATAGTTATCGAACCAGTAACTATATTTTGAGATAATACAAGTGCTATTAACATTTCAAAGAATCCAATAATGCACTCTAAGACAAAGCATATTTCTATAAAGTATCATTATCTAAGAGAAGAAGTTCAAGAAAAGAAAGTTGTGCTGGAATATGTTAGCACAAAGGAACAAATAGCAAACATATTCACAAAGCCACTGCCAAGGGACACTTTTGCGTATCTTAGAAGCAAGTTAGGGGTCCTACCCCTATCTAGTACTCACTGACAGAGTTCGATGAAAGCATCAATTCTATGACTCTACATAATAACTATTTATGAGTTGATGTTGATTTACACACTTTAGGAGGGTGCCTACAGTTGTGTAGGGAACAGTGAATGAAGACAAGATGCTCTGACTGAGACAGAGATGATACATTTGTATATGTTTTAACAATAAGGAAATTACTTCACAAGGGAAGTAATCATGGATTAGTTTTACTTTTGGCATTGTTGTCAAAGGGGGAGAAGACTAATGATAGGGAGAGAAGATTACAGGAGAAGAATAACAACAATTCGAATCAATTGGAATAAATCAATAAATCAAAAGAAGTTGGTATTGCCATCAATGCCAAAGGGGGAGATTGTTGGCATTACAATAAGTTTGTTGGTAGAGGATATTGAGAAGGTTGTTGGAGATTGATGATATAATTAATAAAGGATGATTACTGTCTTAATAATATTATTTTCTCATTGATGTCAAGCAATTGATTTTCTAATTCAGTATGATGTTGCCATATCTTAAAGAGTATGTTTTGATGAGTATAAAGATGTCGGTCAGTGACACATAAAGAATGTGAAAATGAAGGGGAGTAATAAGTTATTCAATGGGCAACTATTACTGAGTTAGACAGTTATGAGATTATGTTATTTTGATTGTTTTGATACTCTATATATGTGTATTTGAAGACTGAAAAGATTTCATGTAATAGAATGAGTAAAGGTTTGATACTATTCTATTTTACCGAGCAAGGAGCCAGTCGGTAAATTCCAAGGTTATCGATGTCGGTTAAAGAAGAGACAAGTCACCAAGCTATGAACCGAGACGAATACAGAATGTCTACCAAGTAAAGTTCAGAATTAACCGAGTATCAACTGATCAGTAACAGAACACATTGGATGAATAAATACATTATTAAATGAAGGATGCCAATGAGTTGGAGATTTATAGAATATTGGAATGTCATGCAAGAAGTTTGTTAAGGATCAACGGCAATGAAAATTCAAGAGTTAGATCTACAACATAGATTGAACGGTTATAACCAAGCACAATTACTAAGGAAGGAATACAAGTTTCAAGGCAAGATAAAATGTTTTTCAGTTCAAAGGATTCAGTAAACCCAGTCAAATTTGAAGATCTGATGGCTAAGATTAATCATGGGAAATGTGATTAAGGAGATTAAGTAGTTAGGAATTGCTTATAAATAAGGAAAAGTTGATGAACAAAGTATGCGAGCAAATAGAAGAACAATGATGCTGCTGAAGTGATTACAGAGTACAGAAGATTGAAGATTTGATTGAAGAATAGAGTGAGAAGCCCAGCAAGGAGGAAGATACGTCTTATGACAAGATGATTTTGAGAACATAGAGTCTTCTTTAACATTTCAGATGTGAAGTTGCATATATATTTTATTACTATTATTTATTTTTGTAAGTGACAGGAAATTTCTTAACCGAGTGGACCTAACAGTCGTATTTGTAAATCCTCTAGCAAGGTAACATTCTAATTGAGTGTTTTGAAATCCTTTGATAAGGTCACTTCTTTCAAAGTGCAAGATTCTGATAGATCTAAGGGAAATCCCTTGACCGGGTCACATGTAGCAAGGTTTTTATGTAATCTTTAACAGGATTGGCTTTTAACCGAGCATACTCTAGAAGAGTATATTTTCTTTGTGGGTCCGAAATCCCATAGTGGTTTTTCCCTATTTGGGGTTCCATGTTAAATCTGGTGTTAAATGTGTTTTGATGTTTCAAGTTTATCAGTTTATGAGTTTGAATGATTTTCACTCATAGTTGCATATCAAGTAAGTTCTACCGAGGTTGAATCTGATTAAGAGGTTGAATTGTGAGTTTATCTGATTCACCTCCCCTCTCATTAAACTAATAGATATACAAGCATCCTGCGATAGAGATTAAACATGCAAAGGATAGAAGACTGAAATAATGCTGCAATGCATTAACAGAGAGAAGTCAAGGATCTAATCAAGCATTTTGTGCTACTTTCTAGATAATTCACTTGTTGATTACTAATCTCTTTGACAAGTCTAAAACCCTTAACCGGGTAGGCCCAACCAAGCCTATTGTAAATCCTCTAACAAGTTGGTTCACAGTTGTGGATTTGAAATCCTTTAACAGGGTAGTCTTTAACAGGACTTATCTCCTAATAGAGATCTAGATTCCTAACAGCTTCTGTTCTAGTGAAGAATATTGTAAGGCCTTAACCGCTCTGACCTTAATTGGTCTAGTTGCTATTCTATAGACAGATGACTTGTGAGTTTTACTCATCATGTTTTTTCCCATTTGGGTTTCCACATCAAAATATCTTGTTTTATGGTGATTGTGCTTCTGTGGGTGAATTCCCTATTTTCTATTTGGCTTGTTTATGTTTTAATCCGTTTGTTGTTTAAACTACTATACTGGTCTACAACAAAATTGCTTAAGAGTTTGGTTAAGTTTTTGGGCATACTAATTCACCCCCCCTCTTAGTATCCATCAAGAACGAATAGAAAAGAAAAACACATGGACTTTAGTTCCCCGGCCTAAAAATAAGAATGTTATTGGAACTAAATATGTTTTTAGGAACAAATTGAATGAAAATGGACAAGTTTTGAGGAATAAGGCTAGATTAGTTTGTAAAGGATATTCTTAGAAGGAAGGAATTGATCATGATGAAACTTTTGCTCTGGTAGCTAGGATTGAAGTTGTGAGATTATTTCTTGTTTATATTGCCCATAAGAACTACAAGGTTTATCAGATGGATGTTAAGTGTGCATTTATGAATGAAGATCTTGAAGAGAATGTTTATATTGAGCAACTTGATGGATTTTCACTTTCAGATGACAAAAATATGGTTTGCAGGTTAAGGAAAGCTTTATATGGATTGAAACAAGCCCCTAGAGCTTGGTATGCAAGATTGGATAAATATCTTTTGAAGCTTGGTTTCACTTAAGGTAATTTTAACAATAATTTATATTATAAGATCACTAATGATGACATATTGAATTTTGAAGTCATTGTTGATCATATCATTTTCTGAGGTGGGGATAAGTTATGTATGGAAGTCTTTGATAATATGAAGAATGAATTTGAGATGTCTATGATTGGGGAGATGATTTTTTTTAGGTTTGCAGATTACTCAGATGATAAATGTATTTTCATCAATCAAACTAAGTATTCTAGGGAGTTGTTGAAGAAGTTTGGTATGGAAAATTCTAAACCGGTTGGTACTCCAATGATTACAAGTGAGAAATTGCCTAAGATAGATGCATCAACACCAATAAATCCTACAAGGTACAAGTCTATGATTGGAGGTTTTTTATATCTGATTTGGACTAGACCAGATATAACGATTGCAATTTATATTGTATCAAGATATCAAAGTGATCCTAGAGAGAATCGTGAGAGTGCGGTGAAAATGATTTTCAGGTATTCGCAAGGAACAATTGAATATGGTTTGTGGTATCCTAAAGATGATGGTTTTACACTATGTGCATATATAGATGCAGATTTGGCTAGAGATGTTGATCATCGGAAGAGCACATCCAGTGGATCTTTCTTGGAAATAAACTTGTTTCATGGATCAGCAAGAAGCAATCATGTACCTCTTTATCTACTGTTGAAGTTAAGTATGCTATTGCTGCTACTAATTCTAGACAATTTCTATGGATGAAGCAAATGTTGAAGGATATAAGGTTGGATTGTAATTAACTGGTAGTTATTCACTATGATAATGCTACTGCTATTGACATATCAAAGAATCTGGTATTTTATTCTAAGACATAGCACATATCTATCGAGTATAACTTTTTGAAGGAGAAGGTGGAAGCAAATGAAGTCAGAATGGTTTATGTGAACACTAAAGAGCACATTGCAAATATCTTCACTAAACCTTTTCCTAAGGAATCATTTAAGTACTTCAGAGATAGATTAGGGGTTTGTGTCCCTCCAGTAGAAACCTAAGTGATGTTGATTGGCATCAGTCCGGTATGCATTTAAAGAGCTACTATTCATTCTAGATTGATGTGTTGGTGCTACTACTCAGGGGGAGTAGTTAGCTGTGCAGTTCAGTGGATTTAAGATTTTTCTTTGATGTTTATGTTAGATTTTTGGCATTGATGTCAAAGGGGGAGACATATATGTGAAAAAATAGAGACCTAAGAGGCTTAGAGGAGAGAGAGAGGGGAAGGGAGGTGAGAGGCACAAAGGGGAGAGAGATATGAGATGGGGCTGTAAGGAAGGTTGGGGGTGATAGAGAGGTAAGCATGAAGAAAGTGTGGGAGAGACCTAGAGAGAGGAGGGAGTGATGAAGAAACAGAGGGAAAGAGGTGAGAGAGGGAATTAGATGGGTTTAAGGATGGAGAGGGAGATAGCTCGAGGGATAGGGGAATAAGGTAATTGTGAGAGCTAGAGAGGGGAGGGACAAATAAGAGTATGTATCTATAAGAATGAAGAGCTCAAGAAGAGGTAAGGGGAGAGAGACAATATGAGATCTAGTTCATAGAGAGATGGAACTATGAGGGAAGGGAGATAAAGATGGGCCAATCTAGGGAGATTTAACTGCTAAGATATATTTTTAGAGGTGAGAAACCTAGAGGGGAGAGAGGGGTGATATGGGGGTTTAAGGATGGTGGGGGGGATATAGAGGTAAACATTCAAAGGGACTAAGAGACTTGGTGATAAAGGGCATAGATACAAAGGGAGTTGAGTGGTCTAGAGGGGAGGATAGGTGTTGAGGTTTAAGGAGGGTGGAGGGTATAGAGAGGTAAACATGAAGGGAACGAGAGACTTAGGGATAAAGGACATAGAGGGGAAGGGAGGTCAAAGGCCTAGAGGGGAGAGAGAGGTGAGATGGGGGTTTGAGGAGGGTGGGGGGATAGAGATGTAAACATGAAGGAAAAGACATATTTGTGGATGAAGAACATAGACAAGAAGAGAGATTAAGGAGGATGAGGGGGATACAAAGGTAAACATGAAGGGAATAAGATACTAAGGGATAAAGGGCATAAAGGGGAAGGGAGGTGAGAGGCTATAGGGGAGAGAGAGGTGGGAGACTTGGGGATAAAGGACATAGAGGGGAAGGGATGTGGGAGGCCTAGAGGGGAGGAAGAGGAGAGATGGAGGTTTAAGGAGAGTGGGGGTGATAGAGAGGTAAACATGAATGGAAATAGATACTTAGGGATAAAGGACATAAAGGGGAAGGGAGGTGAGAAGCTCAAGGGGGAGAGAGAGGTGAGATGGGGGTTTAAGGACAGTGGAGGGGATAGAGAGTTAAACATGAAGAAAGCGAGGGAGAGACTAAGGGAAAGAGGTCCGAGAGGGAATGAAATGGGTGTAAGGATAGAGAGGGAGATACAAAGATATAGGGGAATAAGGGAATTGTGAGAGCTAGAGATGGGAGGGACAAAGAAGAGTAGGGATATAAGAATGAAGGGAGATAAGAGGTAAGGGGAGAGAGAATAAGAGATCTGGTTCATAGAGAGATATGGAACTACGAGTGAAGGGAGATAAAGGTGGGTAATGGGATATCTATCTCATAGAGGAGGGTAATGGGACATGGATGAATATGGATACCTCAAGAGTTCAATGTGAGATAGATAAAGGTGGATATCACGACGGGTGGAGAGAGAGGAGAGAGAGGCCATAATTGAGAGAGGGGAGAGATATAAAATGAGAGACAAAGGAACAAAGAGAAATGGGGAAAGAGGGATAGATGGTGATTTTTGAGATACTTAGAGATATTAAAGGTAAATATAGGTGAGGGGGAGAGTTCACAAAGCAAGAAAGAGGGGCAAGTACCTATAGGGTGAGAATTACAGAGGGAGAGAGAAATATACAGAAGGGAAATAAAGGTGATTTACTTAGAGCCTAAGGAGGGATTGATAAGAGACACAATAGGTAAAGATAGATATAAAAGGAGAGAGATATATCCAATGGGACATTGTTTCTGTATACACATTTGGCGCTCTCCCTATTTGGCACATGCCAAATGTGGAAGATGGACCATATTTGGTGCTCTCCCTATTTGGCATGTGCCAAATGTGGAATATGGACCACATTTGGCGCTCTCCCTATTTGGCGTGTGCCAAATGTGTAATATGGACCACATTTGGTGTGCGCCAAATGGGAAAAACCATTGATCACATTTGGTGCATGCCAAATAGGGAGAGTGTCATATTTGGCACAGGCCAAATGACCCGCTTTGGGAAACACCAAACCTATGGGTTGGATTTTCCTTAGGCATCCAACCCAAAAGTTTGGATGACCATTTCAGGCTAGAGATGTGTTTTTATCAGAACATTGAAAATTTTGACATATTTTTGGTCGTGCTCTCTATCAGGTTTGCACGTGTTTCAATGAAGTTAAAAAAAATACCGTGGTAAACTTGAGCTCCCTCTTAGCTATCCAACAATGTAATTTATTTCAAATTTTGATTCCGTTAAGTCTTTCATCTATAATTTATTTTGTCAGTGTGTTTTTTTTTTGTCAAAAACCAACATGCACTATTTTGGGTATAGATTTTTACACGTTTATCAGATTTTGAGAAAACTTACATTTTTGGAAACTAGACTCCATTCTACACAATTTAAAAAAAGAAATTGACTTTTGATTAGTTTGCAATGATTTTAGGGGGGAGCATGCTCAAATTTCTATTTTTAAGGATGTGTCCACTTCGAAAATTAGTAAAAAATCATATACTGATTAAAAAATTAGCCAAAAAATTTGGCATAAACTACAAGTTGTTAGCTAATTTCTCACTAAAGCGATTTTAAAAATTCAAAAAAATGGTTAATATTTTAGCGGGGCCACAACAGACGCCATGTTATATTTTTTGCATAAAAATAGGACCACTTTTTGTGGCCCCCCTTTTTGAAGCCCTTAATCTCCACCATTTTCAAAATAATTAGTAGTTTAGAAATTAGACTCGAAGCACTCTGACT
Organism: Cryptomeria japonica; assembly: GCF_030272615.1. Lineage (NCBI taxonomy): Eukaryota > Viridiplantae > Streptophyta > Pinopsida > Cupressales > Cupressaceae > Cryptomeria > Cryptomeria japonica. The sequence goes on along the minus strand of NW_026729476.1, from coordinate 52,299 downwards.
CTTGTTCTTGAAAAAAAGTGGCATCTTAAGACCCACTTTTGGCACTTTTGGTACTACAACTTGGTGCATATACCCATACATGTGTACATGTATGTACATTTACATGTATATGTATACATGAAGAAACACACGCAATAGCATAATATGTTCTATAATGATGGTTGTTTCGAGTTCTGTGGCTATATGGTTATTGTCTATATACATGTGTAAATGTATATGGACAATAACCATATAGCCACAAAACTTGTTGTAATCAACAACAGTTTCTTTATTCAAGGGTGCTCATTCAGATTTGTACACAGTGGATAACTAAATTCCTTCTACAGTCAATGTTAAATGTTATAAATCTTTCAAGTTAAATTATATTGTTTTCAGTAAACTAGCATTTCTTGCAATAGAGTCACTGTAAATAATATTAACAGTCATATTAGATGTCCAATCATGGTTTATTCTCCTTCTTAGTTGCATTATGCTTTGTATATTGATGATTTCTTTGTATGCAGTTTACAGTTTCATTTCAATGCTATCTTACAATTTAATGTGCCTATATGGTTATTGTCCATACACACACACACATATACATATATGTGTGTGTGTGTGTGTAGACATGCACAATAGCATTTTTTTTTGTCCAAAGGTTTTCAATGATGGATTTGTACTCATTGGTACATGCAGAAGTGGATTTGATTTTTAATCCTTATAGTGTGAACTTGACTCCACTTTATTTGCTTCATTATAGTGTGAACTTAACAATTTATAGTTTGAACCTCACACCAAATTATTTTCTTCATTATAGTGTGAACTTGACTCATTATAGTGTGAATTTGATTCAAGTTTCTTTGCTTCATTATAGTGTGAACTTGAGGACTTATAGTGTCAACTTGACTCCACAATATTTGTTTAATTATAGTGTGAATTTGACTCATTATATTGTTTCAACATACACATATAGTGTGAACTTGACTCATTATAGTGTGAACAATTCAAAGCATAGAAGAAAACTAAACAATTTGAAGCAATGGAGGACTGCATGTTTAATATGACATGACTAATTTTTTCCCACAAAAATTCAAATTTGAAAATAGCTAGCTACCACAATCGAATGCATTACACATTTGAATTATATTATAAGATATAATTTTTCATGTCACTTTTCTTACAATCCAATTCATTGCATATTCTCGAGCTCTGCAAATTCCCTTTGCACATTCCTTATGTAACTATTTGTTTGTCATATGTATGTATGTTATACATATGTATATGCATATGGATATGCATGTATATGTGAATATGTGCAATTCTATGCACATGTGCATATGTATGTAGGTGTATATGTATATGTATGTACTTATGCATTTGAATATGTATGTATCAATGTGTAAGGATTGTATGCATGTTTTCAAATGTTAAAGACGGTCAAAAAGTTGTTTTACATTCAATAATGTATGGATGATTTGTTGTTACAATGTTACGCTACCCTCGATTATTACTATGTTTTGCAAGTGTGCTAGAGCATCGAGGGAAGAACCATACTTGTGGAAGATCACCATATCAATGTAAATGGGTTTATTAACATACTTCAATTCTTTGGAGATTATGCCTTTAATGCTTACATTTTATATTAATTTGTGTAGATATCTTAGGTAGTTATGCTTTTCTTATTAAATGTGAATCTTAGCACACTTTAGTTTGTTTTGCATTTTGTTGTGATTGTTATGGTAGGCAATTACAAACACGATAAGGAGTCACTATGTCGAAGACATTAAAAATGGTATCTTAAAGGTCCAAGTTTGTCGTCCATTTCTCAGGTGCCAAGGAGGACTTGCCTATAACCCAAGGACCACCACTCCTCACAACTAAAATATCATCCCTACATGATAACTCAAAAGCTAAGTAACCCTTAGGGGGAGAGCATTTCAGCATTTTAAAATCACAACAATCCGAATTATTAATGGTCAAATCAATTGGTTTTGCCATCAATGCCAAAGGGGGAGATTGTTGGCAATATAAAAAGGATATTGAGAAGGTTGTTGATGATTATGGACATAACTGATTAAAGATGTTTTACTATCTTGATATTATTATTTTGTCATTGATGTCAAGAAATTGAATTTCTAATTTAGTATGATGTTGCCATATCTTAAGAAATATGATATGAAGATTATAAAGAAGTCGGTAAAGACACGGGAAAGAATATGATGAATAAAGGGATAAGTTATTCAATGGGAAACTCTACCGAGTCAGACAATGATGAGATCTTGATGTTTTAGATTGTTCTAACTTCATACATATGTTGTAAAATGTAAAGGGTAACACTATACTATGTTATCAAGCAAAGAACCTAGTCGGTAAACCCTAAGGTTATCGCAGTCGATTAATGAAGACACAATGTCTACCAAGTAAAGTTTAGTATTCACCGAGTTTTAACTGAGCTATAACAGAATGCATTAAATTCTTACATGTGATATTTAATGAAAGATGCTAATGAGCTGGAGCGGATCAATGATTGACAAGCCATAGAAAAAGTTTGTTAACGAATCTAAGGCAATGGAAAGTCGGCAAGAAGATCTATAGCTCAGATTGAACCGCATTACCATAACACAAGTTCCGAGGTGGGGTAAAACATTTTTCAGATCATAAGATACAATGAACTTGGAAAAGATTGAAGATCTGATGGCTATGATTGATCATGGGAAATGTGATCAAAGAGATTAAGCGGTTAGATGATTGTATATAAATAAGGAACTGTTGATAAACAATGCATGCGGGCAAGTGTATGCATAGGGATGCTACATAGTAATCACCGAGCACAGAAGCTTGAAGACCTGTTAGAATAACAGAGTATTGATGCCCAGTAGATAGACAAGATTAGTTCTATGTCTAGATTGTATTGAACAAATAAGAATCTGCTTTAGCATTTTAGATGTGAAGTTGCAGATAGATTGTATTACTATTAGTTTGTGAAAGTGACATGAAATCTCTTAACCCAGTGGACTTAACAGTCTTATATGTAAATCCTCTAACAAGGTGACATTCTAAATGAGTGTTTGAAATCCTTTGACAAGGTCACTTCTAACAAAGTGAAGATCCTAACAGATTTGAGGGAAATCCCTTAACCAGGTCACATCTAGCAATGTGTTTTGTAATCTTTAACAGGATTGGCTTTTAACCGAGCATACTCTAGAAGAGTATATTTCTTAGTGGGTCCGAAATCCCATAGCGGTTTTTCCCTATTTGGGTTTCCACGTTAAATCTGGTGTTATGAGGTTTATATTGTTCATATGCTTTTGATTTTGCATGTTTGACAGTTTTATTATATGACTGATATATGTTACCAAGGTTGAATCTAATGTTTTCATTGATGATTAAGTTTGTATGATTCACCCCCCCCCTCTCATCTTGTTGGCTACTGGATCTATACTTATATTAAGTATTAGAATTATCAATTGGTATCAAAGCTTCGGACTCTGAAAGGAAAGTTTAAAGGCACTTGAGTTAAAGATCCAAGATGCATAAGAGGGATGCACCTAAGCTGAATAAGATAAGTTTCTCTACATGGCAGAAAAGGATGAAGCTACATCTATCAGGACTTGGAGAATATGCTTTATATTATCTGGAGAATGATTTTGTTACACCGAGCACCTATCCATTGACTATGGAAGAGTTAAAGGCAAAGCAAGAACACATTCAAGCAATGATTGAAATAACATCTGCATTGACCGATTCTGAGTTTAATGATCTAGAAGGTTGCAATGATGCAAAGGCAATGTGGACTAAGCTCATATCTGTATATGGAGGACATGAACATGTTCAAAGAACAAAAGTTGATAGTCTAAGAGGACAACTTGAATCTATGAGGATGAATGAAGGTGAGAACATAACCTCGTACAATACAAGACTAAAGGAGATTGTAAATCAGATCAAGGGAGCAGGAGGAACTATTGAAGAAAAGGATGTAACAAGTAAGTTGTTAAGAACCCTTCTACCTGCCTATGCAATCTGAGTCTCTGCAATCAATGAATTGAGGTCTATACCTAATATGCCAGTTTCCTTGGATGCTACTATTGGTAAGCTACATGCATTTGAGTTAAGTAATTTTGATAAGAGTGGGTCATCGGTAAATAAAGTTGAATCTGCATTTAGTTCTTTTCATCTGAATGAATCTAATGATTACAATGAAAGAAAGTATAAGTATTCTGAAGGAGATCACAGTGGAGCAAGTGAAAGATTTCGAAAGAACATGGAGGAGGTACATAAACTGTATGAAGAAATCAAAAAGCAAGAAGAATTTGAAGCACTATTGGCCAAAAGGTTACCAAGAGGCAAAGGTAAGTATAAAGGAAAACTACCCTTGAAATGTTTCAATTGTGATAAGATTGGACATATGGCTTCTAACTGCCCTGACAAAGATTTCACTGAAAATAGAGATTACCGAGATGACAGACAGAAAGATAATCATTATAAAGGTCACCGAGACTTCAGAAGAAGAGATAGAAAGACCTACTTAATTCTTGATGAGGAATTTGAAGATGATAAATCAGATGAGACTGATATGGAGGAAGTTGTTTATGTGGCTATCAAGGATGGATCAGATGAAGAAAGGTATGAAGAAAGAGCCCTAATATATCACATTAACACTAATGATTCTTGGATTATAGATAGTGGATGCTCACATCATATGACAGGAGATAAACACACATTTGTTATGTTAGAATATTATGATGGAGGCTATGTTAGATTTGGTAATGATGCACCATGTCCAATAAGAGGTAAAGGATCCATAACACTTCTTGATAAAGCAAGATGCAATGATGTTTATTGGGTTGAAGGCTCAAAATACAATTTGTTGAGTGTAGCATAGCTAAACAACACAGGTTACCGAATAGAATTTCAGAAAAGAATTGTCAAAGTTCATGACAAAAATAGAAAGTTAGCTGCTACCAGGACACAAACAAAAGGTAATACATTTCACCTTGACTCCACTCACAACAAGTGTTTGCATGAAAATATTGATAACACCTGGTTATGGCATAAAAGGTTTTGTCACGTTAATTTTGATAATCTGATCAAGATATGTAAGAAACACAAAGTAAGAGGTCTACCGAGTCTTGAAAAACCTGAGAATACTATGTGCCGAGGATGCCAAATGGGTAAGATGACAAGATCCAGCTTTACAAATAAGTCCTACACTTCTAAGGGAATTTTAGATCTTGTGCACATTGATCTTTGTGGTCCTATGAAAGTTCAAAGTTATTATGGTGATAAGTATTTCATATTATTTGTGGATGATTATTCATGGATGATGTTAGTAATGTTTTTAAAAGAAAAATCAGAAGCTTTTCAAATGTTTAAGTGGTACAAGGCTAGAGTTGAAAATGAAACAGGAAGACAACTAAAATGTCTTAGATCAGATAGAGGAGGAGAGTTCACATCTGATGATTTCAACCTATTTTGTAATGATCATGGTATTAAAAGACAAGTCTCTGCACCAAGGACTCCACAACAGAATGGAATAGCTGAAAGAATAAACAGATCTATTGTGGATTGTGCTAGAACACTGATGATTGAGAAGAAGGTTCCACAAACATTTTGGAGAAAAGCATTAAGCACAGCTATTTACACCTTGAACCGAGTTCAAATGAAGAAAGGTACTTTGAAGACACCTTATGAAATCTGGTATGGCAAGAAACCTAATGTAGGTTATTTTAAGATCTTTGGAAGCAAATGCTATGTTCATAAAGATGATAGAAATGGCAAGTTTGATCAGAAAAGTGAAGAAGGAACATTTCTAGGATATTCTTCTAGAAGCAAAGCATTTAAATGTCTGATCAAATCATCTAACAAAATAGTAGAAAGTGCAAATGTGAAAATTGATGAATTTGTAGAAAGAACTGATGATAGGAATTCCAAAGAACCAGAAGAGTTTGATGAATTTGTCTATGTGCAACCGAGAAGTCCTACCGAGATAACTGTTGAAGGAAATGAAGAAGATATCCAGTTATCGAGTGATGAAGAGTATCATACAGAGCCTACCGAGCCTGTATTAGCTAAATATGTCAGAAGACACCATGCACCAAGTTAGATTATAGGAGATAAGGATGATCCAGTGATGACAAGGAACAAACTGAGACAGAACACATGTTTGATATCTAAATTTGAACCGAGAATAGTGAAAGAGGCATTCAACAGTGAAGATTGGATAAATACTATGACTGAGGAGATTGATCAAATCAAGAAGAATGACACATGAACACTGGTCCCAAGACCGAAGGACAAAAATGTAATCGGTACAGAGTGGATCTTCAGAAACAAGCTAAATGAGAAAGGTGAGGTCATCCGGAACAAAGAAAGATTGGTTTGCAAAGGTTATACCCAAGAAGAAGGAATTGATTATGGTGAGACTTTTGCACCTATTGCTAGACTTGAAGGAGTTAGAACATTGTTGGCATATGTTGCTTACAAAAACTTCAAGGTATATCAAATGGATGTAAAATCTGCATTTCTGAATGGAATATTAGAAGAAGTTTTCATTGAACAACCTGAAGGATTTGTTGAAGACTAATAAAGATCAGCTATGTAAATTGAGCAAAGCTTTATATGGTCTGAAACAAGCACCTAGAGCATGGTATGAAAGACTGCACTCTTATTTGATTAAGATTGGTTTTATAAGGACAAGTGAGAACAACAACATGTATATGAAGAATGATGAAAATGGAATACTAATCTCAGCCATATTTGTTGATGATATTATATTTTGTGGAAATGACTCTTTATGCAAGAACTTTGGTAATGAAATGAGCAAAGAATTTGAAATGTCATTAATTGGTGAGATAAAGTATTTTATAGGCTTATAGATACTGCAAATGAAAAATGAAATTTTCATTACTCAATCCAAATACATAAAGGAAATCTTGAAGAAATTTGGAATGGAGGATTCAAAGCTAGTAAGTACTCCTATGACTACAAACGGCAAACTATCAAAGAATGATGAATATGCATCTGTTGATGAGACACTCTACCGATCCATGATTGGAAAACTATAATATGTTGTTCACAACAGGCTAGATATAGCACATGTAGTAGGTATTGTTGCAAGATTCTCTGCAGATCCTAAAGAAATACACATGACAACAATCAAAAGAATTTTCAGATACTTGAAAGGCACTGAAGATTATGGCTTAGTATATCAGAAAGGAAATAATTTTGATTTAAAAGTTTATACTGATGCTGATTGGGCAAGCAACATTGATGACAGAAAAAGTACAAGTGGAGGAGCTTTCTTCTTAGGAGAAAGACTAGTGAGTTGGCTTAGCAAGAAACAAGGATGTGTTTCTCAGTCAACAGCCAAAGCTGAATATGTTGCTGTAGCACTGAATTGTACCAACATTGCATGGATCAAACAATTGTTGGAAGGTATAAATGAGAAAGTTACCGAGCCAGTAACTATATTCTGTGACAATACTAGTACCATTAATATTTCAAAGAACCCTATTATGCACTCTAAAACAAAGCACATATCTATCAAGTATCATTATCTTAGAGAAGAAGCTCAAGAGAAGAAAGTGGTGTTGGAATATGTTAACACAAAGGAATAAATAGCTGATATTTTCACCAAGCCACTACCAAAGGACACTTTTGAATATCTCAAAAGTAAGTTAGGGGTCCTACCCTTATCTTTTACTCACTGACTGAGATCGGTGAAAGCATCACTTTGATGAATCTATTGAATATCTTTTAGGGAGCTGATGCTGGAGTGATACACTTTAGAATGTTTTTCTGAAAGTGTACTAGAATAATATTGGGATAATACAGGAAATGATACAGGGAATAGGAATTGTAAACAAATGCTTTGATCGAGACTCAGTTGATATACAACAGCATGAAAATAACTTCTTACAGCAAAGAAATTATGTTTTAGTTCTATTCTTTTTTGGCATTGTTGTTAAAGGGGGAGAAGACCAAGGAGAAGACCAAGAAGGAGAAGACCTACCCAGGGGGAGAAGACTGAGAGATGACAATAGATTGAAACCAGAAGAGAAGTTTGATGTATGGGGGAGAGCATTTCAACATTTCAGAATCACAGTAATCCAAATTATTAATGATCGAATCAATTGGTTTTGCCATCAATGCCAAAGGGGGAGATTGTTGGCAATATAACAAGGATATTGAGAAGGTTGTTGATGATTATGGACATAACCGATTAAAGATGTTTTATTGTCTTGATATTATTAATTTGTCATTGATGTCAAGAAATTGATTTTCTAATTCAGTATGATGTTGCCATATCTTAAGAAATATGATATGAAGATTATAAAGAAGTCGGTAAAGACACAGGAAAGAATATGATGAATAAAGGGATAAGTTATTCAATAGGCAACTCTACCGAGTCAGACAATGATGAGATCTTGATGTTTTAGATTGTTCTAACTTCATACATATGTTGTAAAATGTAAAGGGTAATACTATACTATGTTATCAAGCAAAGAACCTAGTCGGTAAACCCTAAGGAACCTAGTCGGTAAACCCTAAGGTTATCACAGTCGGTTAATGAAGATAGAATGTCTACCGAGTAAAGTTTAGTATTCACCAAGTTGTAACTGAGCTATAACAGAATACATTAAATGTTTACATGTGATATATAATGAAAGATGTTGATGAGCTGGAGTGGATCAATGATTGGCAAGCCATAGATAAAGTTTGTTAATGAATCTCAGGCAATGGAAAGTTGGCAAGAAGATCTACAGCTCATATTGAACTGCATTACCATAACACAAGTTCCAAGATGATTGTGCAAGTTCCGAGGTGAGGTAAAATGTTTTTTAGATCGTAAGATACAATGAACCTAGAGAAGATTGAAGATCTGATGGCTATGATTGATCATGGGAAATGTGATCAAAGAGATTGAGTGGTTAGATGATTGTTTATAAATAAGGAACTATTGATAAACAATGCATGTGGGCAAGTGTATGCATAGGGATGCTACATAGTAATCACCGAGCACAGAAGCTTGAAGACCTGTTAGAATAATAGAGTATTGATGGCCAACAGATAGAAAAGATTAGTTCTATGTCTAGATTGTATTGAACAAATAAGAATCTAGTTTAGCATTTTAGATGTGAAGTTGCAAATAGATTGTATTACTGTTAGTTTGTGAAAGTGTCAGGAAATCTCTTAACTGAGTGGACTTAACAATCTTATATGTAAATCCACTAACAAGGTGACATTCTAAATGAGTGTTTGAAATCCTTTGACAAGGTCACTTCTAACAAAGTGAAGATCCTAACAGATCTGAGGGAAATCCCTTAATTAGGTCACATCTAGCAATGTGTTTTGTAATCTTTAACAAGATTGGCTTTTAACCGAGCATACTCTCGAAGAGTATATTTCTTAGTGGGTTTGAAATCCCACAGTGTTTTTTCCCTATTTGGGTTTCCACATTAAATATAGTGTTATGAGGTTTATATTGTTCATATGCTTTTGAGTTTGCATGTTTGACAGTTTTATTATATGACTGATATATGTTACCGAGGTTGAATCTGATGTTTTCATTGATGATTAAGATTGTATGATTCACCCCCCCCCTCTCATCTTGTTGGCTATTGGATCTGTACTTGTATTAATTATTAGAACTATCACAATGATCAACCAGGTCGTCTTAGGCCAAAAAAATGTAAACCAATCATTAAATCCCCCCGGTAAAGAATCAAGAACATCCTCCAGCATGTTACATAAACTAGTCCACAACCTAGATAGCATTGGGCTCAAAATAGGTTGCCATAAACCAAATCAAACACCACCGATCAATGGGAACATGAACAAGATAACTAACAACATCCTGAGAACCATTTAGAAGCTGCATTAACACCACTTATGATGTGCATCAAAATATCTTCAACAAAGCTCTATCGGTAAAACCCTTACCGGTGACCAAAATTCTTACTAGAACAAATGATAGCATCTGAGTCATCCAATCCTGAACCTATTGATCATGATACACATCTGAATAGCATGAAAGATAGATCCAAATCAATTCCACCAACCAAAGAATACTATAACATACTGAATCAATATCATAATCCAACCATTCTACCAGAACTAACCGAAAACCAGTATGCAACCAAAATAGCTGGTGTTGCCATCAATGAGAAAACATCAATGCAACACACAATCAATTCCTCCAAATTCCCAACAATCTCCCCCTTTAACATTGATGGAAACACTAGATGTGAAAAACATCCAAGTTCCAAGAAATGCCAAACAAGTCTCCCCCTATCGAAGACAACCAACAATTTCCTACAAAATTCAATATAGCAATGAAGCTCTAAACTGAAATCCCTAAATGAATACATCTCCCCCTTTGACATCAATGCCAAAAATTTGACATAAACATCAAAGAAAAATCATAAATCCTCTAATTCTTATAGCTGACTACTCCCCCTAAGTAGTAGCACCACCACATCAATCTGGAATGAGTAATAGCTCTAATAATGAATACTAGACTGATGCCAATCAACATCACTTAGGTCTCTATTGGAGGGGAAAAAACCCCCAATCTATATCTGAAGTACTCAAATGATTCTTTAGGTAAAGGTTTAGTGAAGATGTCTACAATTTGCTCTTTAGTGTTCACATAAACCAATCTGACTTCATTTGCTTCCACCTTCTCCTTCAAAAAGTTATACTTGATAGATATGTGCTTTGTCTTAAAATGAAATACTGGATTCTTTTATAAATCAATAGAAGTAGAGTTATCATAGTGAATAACCACCAGTTTATTACAATCCACCTTTATATCCTTTAACATTTGCTTCATCCATAGAACTTGTGTATAGTTACTAACAGCAGCAACATACTCAGCTTCAACATTAGATAAAGAGGTACATGACTTATTTTTGTTGATCCATGAAACAAGTTTCTTTCCAAGAAAGAAAGCTCCACCAGATGTGCTCTTCTGGTCATCAACATCTCCAACCCAATCTGCATTTGTATATGCACATAATGTAAAGTCACCATTTTTAGGATACCACAAACCATATTCAATTGTTCCCTACAAATACATGAAAATCCTTTTTACCGCACTCTCATGATTTTCTTAGGATCACTCTAATATCCCGATACAAACAAACTGCATTCATTATATCTAGTCTAGTCCAAGTTAGATATAACAAACCTCCAATCATAGACTTGTACCTTGTAGGATTTACTGGTGTAGATGCATCATTCTTTGTCAATCTCTTAGTTGTAACCATAGGTGTACCAACCTGTTTAGAATTTTCCATACCAAATTTCTTCAACAACTCTCTAGCATACTTAGTTTGACAGATGAAAATACCTTTATCAGTTTGAGTAATCTGCAAACCTAAGAAACATTTCATCTCCCCAATCATAGACATCTCAAATTCATTCTTCATATTGTTAGAGAATTCCATACACAACTTATCTTTACCTCCAGAAATGATATCATCAACAAAGACTCCAATAATCAATATGTCACCATCAATGATCTTATAAAATAAATTACTATCAGCATTACCTTTAGTGAAATCAAGTTTCAAAAGATATTTCTCCAGTCTTGCATACCAAGCTCTAGGGGCTTGTTTCAATCCATATAAAGATTTCTTTAACCTACAAACCATGTTTTTGTCATCTGAAAGTGAAAATCCATCAGGTTGCTCAATATAAACTTCCTCTTCAAGATCTCCATTCTAAAATGCACAATTAACATCCATCTAATAAACCTTGTAGTTCTTATGTGCATCATAAGCAAGAAATAATCTCACAATTTCAATCCTAGCTACTGATGCAAAGGTTTCATCATAATCAATTCCTTCCTTCTAAGAATATCCTTTACAAACCAATCTAGCTTTATTCCTCACAACTTGTCTATCTTCATTCAATTTATTCCTGAAAACCCATTTAGTTCCAATAGCATTCTTATTTTTAGGCAGGGGAACTAAAGTCCACGTGTTATTCTTTTCTATCTGATCTAATTCTTCTTCCATAGCTTTCATCCAACATTCATTTTTACAAGATTTTATTATTGATGCTAGTTCAACTTGAGAAATAAAAAATACCTCATCAGTAGCCAACCTTCTTCTTGTCATCACTCCTTTGTTTTTGTCTCCAATGATCTGATCTTCTAAATGATTCAACCTTACATACCTACAAGTCTTCTGATTTTCTATTCCTCTACCCTAATCTGACCTTAAGCATTTAATCTTCAATCATGTCTCTGTCTGAAATTTAGCTTTAAATATTTTTAAATTTTCAAATGCTTCAGACTTCTCCCTTAGAAAAGTAACCCACATCATTCTTGAATAGTCATCAATGATTAGCATGAAATATCTATCACCCTTAAAACTTTTGATTCTAGTAGGACCACACAAATCAATATGAATAAGATTTGTCGTGTATAATCTTAAAAAAAGTTCGGACTTGCTTTCCCATTTGAGATTCCTTACATACCGGATTATAGGGCTTTACAATCTTAGGTATATCTCTAACTACCTTAGTAGAACCGATCTTCACAATGCAATCAAAATTCACATGACACAACCTCTTATGACATAGCCAACTCTCATCAATTTGTGCAATCAAACATGTCTTCTCAATGAAGTTCAAATGAAAGATATTACCTTTAGTCTATGTACCGGTTGCAATATCCAATCCACATCTATTGATAATCTTGCATTTTCCATCCTTGAACTATAACTAAAATCCCTTATCCACCAACTATACTACACTCAAAATATTATGCCTTAAACCTTCAACATAATAAACATTATTAGTGTTATTCTTACCATCCAATGATATTGTCCCTCTACCCTTGATCATGCATGCTTTGTCATCTCCAAATCTAACCAGACCACCATCAAATTCTTACATAGATAAGAACATCTTTTTTTCTCTAGTCATGTATAATGTGAACATCCACTATCAATCACCCATTCATCCTTGTCTTCAATTTTAGTAGCAAGGGCCTTCTCTTCAGGTACTAGATTATCTTCCTTGATAGCCAAAAATATCGATTCCTTTCCATTGTCAGAACCACTAGCTAAATCTTGTGTCGGTTCATCATCAGAATCAGTCAAACCTTCCTCATCCGCATAGTAACATGATTTATCTTTGTTCCTCCTCTACTTATGCTTGTTCTGATAATCATGGTTAGGCCTAAAAGGTCTTCAAGCTCTTTCTTCAAATCTTGAATTCCTTTCAAGACATCTAGATGCAAAATGACCTATCTTATTACATGAAAAGCATTTAAAAGGTGATTTTACTTCATACTTACTTCATGTTGGTCCTTTAGGTACTCTTCTAGAAAATAAGGCTTCAATTTAGTCAAACTCTTCATCTTATTTCTTCATATCCTCTAGTTCCTTCACATATAAATCTTTCCAATTACTCTTGTCGGTAGATGATGTAGATGTATGAAAAGAAGTTTCATATTTTATAGCTCCAGAAGGTCCAAATTTCTCAACTTCAAAATCAGATAACTTCCCAACCAAGGTATCCCTATTAACAAAGGTTTTTGCCATAGTTCTCATCTCATTAATTGCAGTAGCCTTCATCTTATAAGCTGGTGGCAAAGCTCTCAGTACTTTAGAAACTATTTCATCTTTTCTCAGAGATCCACCATAGCATTGAATTCCCAAAATAATCTCATTAACTCTCTCCATAAAAGCAGTAATCCTTTCATCTTCTTCCATCTTCAGGTTCTCATACCTCACTCAGTAATCATCAAGTTTAGAAATTTTAACAGTAGACTTACCTTCATTCAAAGTCTCCAATTTGTCCCATATAGACTTTGTAGTTAATTTATCAGATAGTCCCATTATTTGTTGATCAGAAAGTGCACACAAATGGGCTTCTCTATCTCTACAATCATTCTCAAGTTCCTTATCCAGACCTGTCGGAGGAGGATTTCCAGATGCTGGATTAAAATTTGTTACTCCTTTCTCAGTGATCTCCCAAATTTCCTTTCCAAGACATCTCAGATAAGTCTCCATCCAAATATTCCATACCCTATAATTTGTTCCATGAAGCCTAGGAATTTATCTCTTGAAAATAATTGCAGATGTATTTGATGAACTTGAACTGGTAGATGTTACAGGATCTTCCTCAAGCGGTTAAGCTTCTGCAGAGAGGACTAAGCTCTGATACTAATTTTTATATAACTCAAATAACCAGAGGACAACTAATAGGGGGGCACCAGATAATAAAACTTTAAGAATTTAATTATTTATGTATTTAATTATTTATTATGGGAATACATAAACTAAATACCGGAATGCATAAACTAAATACCACAATAACTGATATAGTAACGAAACATAAACATAAATCACATAATAGTTACCATCCATCCATAACACATGACACCAATATTTGTATGTGGAAAACCCGGTAAAGGGAAAAACCTTGGTGGGAAGCCAACACATAGTCAAATAATACTTTTGCAGTAAGTGTGTGATTACAATATGAGGGGCATGCACATGTAGGAAGGCCAACATCCTAGAGCAGACTGCTCATGACAAAAGGAGCCTCACTAACTACAAAATAAATCCAGGCTACAATCCAGAAAGAAGACTAAAATACATGTATAACATCTCTAATGCCTGAGTACAGTTCAGGTTAATCTCAATACTAGAGGCTTTAAACCTCTCTTACCAATCCAATTTGATCACCTATGATCGACCAAAACTTCTTCATATGATTACAACATTATTCACACATAGATAATCCTATATACCATTACCATATGCCCATGATCTACACAAATATCTTACATCATATTTATACCTACCTGGGACCTAAACAATTAGGTCATCCACCTAAAAGTCAATCCAATGATCAACCAAGTCATCTTTGGCTGAAAATAATGTAAACCAATCATTAAATCCCTTTGGTAATGCATCGGGAACATCCTCCAACATGTTACATATACTGGTCCATAACCTAGATAGCACCAAACCCAAAATAGGTGGCCATAAACCAAATCAAACACCACCAATCAACAAGAACATGAATAAGATAACCAATAGCATCTTGAGAACCATCTAGAAGCCACACCAATACCACTTATCACATGCATCAAAAGATCTTCAATAAAGCTCTACTGGTAAAACCCTTATCGGTGACCAAAAGGCTTACTAGAACAGATGATAGCATCTAAGTCATCAAATCCAAAACCAACTAATTGTGATATGCATCTAAATAGCATGAATGTCAGATCCAAAACAATTCCACAAACCAAAGCATACCGGAACATACCGAATTAATATCATAATCCAACCACTCTACCATAACCAATGGGAAACTGGTAAACAACCAAAATAACTGGTATTGCCATCAATGAAAAAACATCAATGCAACACATAATCAACTCCTCCAAATTGCCAATAGAATCCACCTCCAAGCATGACAAATCCAAGAGAACATTCTAATGGCTAAAAATCACCAACCACCCAACCATGTGAAAGCAAAGGAACCACACCTTGTGCTAGGAGATGACACAAGGTCCCAACACACACTCTAAACCTAAGGTGGAATCTATAACCAAAGAGACTAAACCACACATGGACTCTAACTGAAGAACAAACCACAACATAGAAAGAATAAACTCCCTGAGGCATACAACCCAACAAGATATATAAGAAACCAATAAGGCATAAACATGTAGGGGTGGAGTGTCATCACATGCCATTCTCTAACATAACAAATATAATAACACAAGGCACTAGCTTGATGGACATGTGGAGCAATCTCAACCTATGAGAAATCAAGGGAGATTAACTTTTCATAGAAATGGGCTTCCCAAACATATCCTAAAACATCCTCCCTAGGATCAAGTCATGGGGCTCACATCAATTAATTATCTTGATTAATGATTTTAACTACCCAACACATTAATTTATTATGTTATCACTTATTTAACATCATGGTAAACTTCCAATGTGCCCTCATGATCTAGACTTCATGCATCCTTATACCGAGCCTCATGCAAGCCTATCTCTCATGACCTTGGTCATCACAAGGAATCCCACTCCCCTCAACATGGATCCAAACTATAACAAATCATAAGAGGTTTTAATCCATAATGAAATCTAAAAACATAAACATTATATATACAACCATAGCCATGAATATAATTATCAAGAGCCTCAAAGCCTGAAGGTGAATCAAACCCATCTCATGGGCAATAAAAGTATATTATAAGCATAAGGTAAACCTCTACAACAAGGCTCATCAAGTTGTTGGAGCATCATAAGCATAAATCCATGATCAAAACATGTCAACAAGGTGAAAAAGCACAAAATCGCAATGACAAGGCTTATCAACTTATCGAAGCACAAAACTGCAATAAAATGTCAAATCCAAAAGTATACCAAACTGGAAAAGGTCAAAAACTCTCAATACAAGCCTCTAGTACCAAGACACATTCGTAACATTCATCACAGACTGAGAAAACTGAGAAAAACACATGAACTAGGTAGTTTAGCGTATTTGAAATGTAGTGCAGTGCATTTGCTGAATCTAATAGTGCATATGATCAATTAATAAATCGCATTCACCAAATGATACAGTGCATTTATAATGAAATGGCACATTTACCAAATCTGGGCTCACATATAAGACTGAATATAGTGCATTTACCCAAGTAAATAATGCATATACACAAAGAAATAATGCAATTATAGTTATAGCACATTTACAAAAATTAACTTCCTAGACTTAGAAAATTTGTGACAAGGAAATAAAATCGAACACTTCACAAAATCTTACAAATATGAGCTTAAAAGAACCATAAACTATAATGAAAGATCCATCAAAACATGGCTTCATAACTATAGACTCAAATACTTTTGGAAAAAACTCATAGAGAGCCTCATACAACATGATAGCACATTCAAAATGATCATAGACCCAAATAAGAGCATAAGAACCAAATTCAGGAAGGAAAACCACACATTAACAATTCTAGACATGAGAATAACACAAAATGGTTCACAGAGCTGTCCTGAGAAAAAGCAATAAATGATTTTTCCCAAAAACTATATTGCAAACTACATAATATAAATTCCCATGAAATATCTTCCCTTCTCAAACTATATATAACTATGCAAATACTATTTTTTCCAGCCCTAAATACAATTTTCGTAGACACGAAGAAGACATGAAAAATAAAAATTCAAAGGAAAAGAATCCCCAACCTGTAATTTTGAAGTGATGGCAAACAAGAATTTGATGAAGCACCCACAAAACCAAACAAGCTCCAAAAGAAAATTCAAAGATTTCAAAAACTAAATTGTAGAAGAAATTCTCAAAGAATGGTAACTAATTTCAATCCAAAACCCTAGCCTTAAACTGGCCAATCAAAATAATCCTTTAAATAATATATCTTACCTACCCATCATATATTATATTTCATTTCCCCAATACCTTTGCAGCCAATAAGAATAAATGGTAGGTACGGAATAATATAAAACTTATTGACTTGTATAAATAGAATCAAGCCCATATAAAATAAACTATGGGTTATTAATTAAATATAATCTAATAAACAATCAAGCCAATATCATTTAATGGTAGGTAGGAAATATAATAAACCCATTTACTCTTGTAACAAGAGAAATAGCTAAAATTATATAAAGTATTATTTACCAAGTAACAAGAGAAATGTAATAGGATATTATAAAGTATTGATTACCAATGCACAAACAACAATGACCATGCCCTATTAAATATCTAAGAGCCATTTAAAATAAAAACCAATTAAATAATTAAATACAAGTTGTCAAGGATAATAAAATAAAAAGCCGACCAAATAAATAAATATAAAATAACCAAGGCTCAATAAATAAATTAAAAGCCACCAATAAATATTAATCAACATTAAAATATAAAAGCACAATTAAACAATAAATAATAAATAAATACTAACTAAAACATAAATCAATAATAAATAAATAAACATTAAATACCAAATAAATAATTAAACCATAAATAATAAATTAATGAATAAATAAATAATTAAATAATTAAATATCAAATAAATGATCAAACCTCAATAAAGATTAAACAATAACTATTAAATAAATAGTTAAACATCATAAACTAAATAAACATTCATTATAAAATAATTAAATGTTTAAAGCCAATAATTTAAAATATTAAATTAAATATTATTAACTATAGAACCACACATCAAAGATCAAATAATTAATCTAAACATAATTAAATAAATCAGCAATTACTAACATACTCACAACACTGAGAAGATCAAGCTTACTAACTGACATGGCAAATTACACCAAGACGCTGATGACTCATAGTGAACAATTTAGACCTAGAGTATGTGAGGGGAACTCATGTCCCCTCCAAACCAGATATACCATTGGAATTAAAGACACACTCAGACCTATGGAGCTAGGTGGAGTCGATGTCTGGTACCTACAAATCCTGCAACCACAAGGCCACGATACAATGTATACAAATATATAATAGCAGGCAAGTGATAGAGAATCGCAACGGCACATCCTGCTCGCAATGAGTGATGTGATATTGTCCCTATCACAAAGACAATCATAAAACACTCAAACACATCATAATTCCAAATCATCACATGTAATCATGAAATGGCGTTAGTATATCCATAATGCTATCAAATACATAATCCATATAATCCATCTAGCCTAACAAGTTCCTATAGAGACCATTAATATAAATCCATCATATCATGATCATTAATAACAAGTATCATCTTAAGCATCTGAAATATAACTAGAGTCGGCACATAGTGTATTACCATCAAATATTACCATAAAGTAAATTAAGCTATGTGAATAGGGTCCATAAATGCACAAGGAGGATTATGAGTCAAGGTGGAACACTACACAACCGATCAAGCATTTCTGATAATTTCTCCCTTTGTCATTGATGACAAAAATACTTACAACTTATCTACCATATCTCCCCCTTAGATTATGCGTCCTTAATTTGCAATATTCTCACCAATACACCATTTTTCTTCAAATGACCATATTTCCACCCATTCCACATCAAGGAGAAAGGGTAACAAATAAAGGTTACCTTGAAATTATACTTACAAAAAAGGGTTTCAATTACATTTCGCTTGAAAAATTATCTTTTACATCTCTTTAAGTTCCAGAAGAATGGTCTTGCAAGAATTCATGGCAAAACTGAGACTCACACCTAGATTGTCATTTATTACCAACAAATCAATAACTTCATATAAGGAACTAGGGATGAAAGGGTTACTTACAGATTCTTCTACTTTAATAAGAAGACTAGAAAGATGTTCCAATTTGGCTTCAACTAACTCCTTCACTTTCTATAAAAAATGTGTCACATCTCCTTTCTATCTCTAATAAAATATAAGGTCAGATTGCAAAGAGTTTATCTTGTTTCTTTGTTCACCATCTCTGTCACTGAAAATGTCAAATTATTTACCCATGGAATTCAACTTAGACACAATGGAATCAATTTTAGCTTTGAAATGTTCCATAGCCATAGGCCATTTAAGATAATATTTGTACACTCTGGCTGCTTCTCCAATACAATCTTTAATCTCCTTAATATATTTAAGAAATCAATTTTGAGCATAGGTACACCTCTTCTCCAAATCTTCCTGAAATTCATCTCTTTTAGTTGATTCTTTAGGAGGATGCTTCATACTATTTTCAAGAATTTCAAATAGAATATCCAAGAGGATATTTGTAATAAATTTCAAATAAATACTATTCTAGAGGAAATAATCAATTAAAACTTCTTCAATCTTATCTTGATCATATGAAGGTCACTCAAGCCATAAATATCCAATCTTTTTCAAGCCATCTGCTTCCCCAAGAAAACGAAGAATGTTTTTAACACTGTACAAAGATTATCTTCATCCATACTGCCTTCTTGTTTCTTGCCTAAAACCAACTTTCCCTTTTCTTTTGTAGATGGTTCTAGACCATCAAGGGAAATTATTTATTTTTTCTCTTCTCTTCATCTTCTTCATCGGTCTTGAGGGGGACACGTCAATTCTTTTCTTTGAACTATTCGTACCAGAGAAAGTAATCTTCTCAATAGTACTGACAATGCTAAGAACTTGACTAGAACATGACAACTTCTAAAGCTTCATGAAATGATTATTGCATGCCTAATATCTCTCTACCAAATAATCAAGATTATTGTAAATTTGCATTCCAAAAGAAAAAAATTATTCTCATACAAAATTCTCTTTCAAAGGTAAGGATTTTTTGAAGTAAAAAATCAAGCATATGATCAAAGAATCAAACTTGAGTTGATATCCAGTATTTTTTGTCAAATTAATGTTCTCTACTAATTTGGCCGCAATAACTCACACAAATGAAAATCCTTCTTCTCTTTTACCATTTGATGTGGAATATATATTTCTATCACCGAGGTTGAACCTTCTCTATTTTTGTAAGAAATTTTATATGGAAAATACCTCACTACAAGGTTAATGATTATAGCAATTATCAATTCTCGTTGATCACTTGTAACACTAGTTAGGGTTTCAGCTTCATTTTTCTTGATAGACCTCTTCATTGTAATGGGTCCAAAATCACATTGACCAAAAATAGCTGATATCGCTTCCTTAAAAATGGGATAGGGTTCGTCCACCATCATATGATCAACCTCAATATGGTTTAAAAGAAACTTGATCATATCCTCATCTAAAAACCATGGAAACACACTCCAAATATCCAAGCCTTTATGCCCCAATTCTCTAATTTTCTAGAATTGTTCATCTGACAAGCAATTTCCCAAATTCATAATCTTCTCATGATTATATTCCTCTAATTGCACTTTTTCAAATTTTCAAACATTTTTATTGCTAGATTCTCTTGCAATTCTCATATTAGAATCCATAGAGAAAAGGTATGAAAGATACCTTTCATGCTTACTCTGCTTTCAATTTTCTTCTTCTCTTCTACTCTTCAAACTTTTCAATGCATAATGCAAAATAATCTTGAAACTTAAATATTTAACTTGATCATTGTACCCAGGGTTCTGCCGCCAAAATCTGCCTTGTGATAGTGATGTCAACTAAATTTTGTACTCATATGCAATCTACCAGAGCACACATCAATAGAATAAACTACACCAGTATGCGCAAGCCACCACATTAGTTTCCTTCATGAGAGGGGGTACAAATAGATCTTTCCTTGAATTTCCCCCTAAGCCAAAGCTACCAGATCAATTTTTCAGAGGAAGAAGTAGCCACACCAAACCTAGGTGCAAAAAACTGAGCACCACATATTTCCTTCTCCATAGCATATCATTATTATTCTTAGGTTTATTTAATATTACCAAAGCATTTACATTCCTGAACTAGTAAACAAAATGTCTATATTTGTTGTAACTGTAACACTTGATATTCTCTTGTCTTGAATTCACAATTTTTTAATATCTACACTGATTAGATTTGTGAACAAAATTATATCATACATGAAAATAACCTTGAAAGGGATTACTTATATGTGATCCATTCATTTTATTCATAAACAGTCTATAGATTCTATTCATAACTTGAATACAACAATTATTAGCATTATGTCTAGAACTTTTATAGATAAAGCATTGACTATTATGTTTTCCTTTACTTTTGCAATCTACAACTTTATGTCCAAAATAATTGCATTGAAAATAATAAAAATTGAATGATGGGTACCTTTGAGCATTAGGTTGACGAACCAAATATATATTCACAGTAGGTCTTGGATTTTGGATGGGTTGAATTTCCAGGTTCTTTTTATCTTCCACCTTCTCCTTGCCTTTTATTTTGTCATACTAATTTGAGCTCTCTAGAAAATCCTAATCCTTCCTTGTCATTATGATAATTTTGCATGGTTAAGACTTTATCCAACAATGTATTTCTTTCATTGACTTTAGCTTCATGATTTCTTGTTCTAGCTTCCCACATTCTTCACACTTTTGGTTAATTGTATCCTTCATAAATTCTTCCATCTTCTTGCTTTCTTCCATCTTCTTTCTTTCTATGATGCCTTTCTTTGAACTTCTAGATCCGATGTCTCATCTTCTTCACACATTCATTTTCTACTTTAACATTTTCTTTCAAATCTTAATTATTAGATTCCATAGTCTCCAAATCTTTACGGGTTGTCTTCAACTCTTCATCCAAATAGTATTCTCCTATCATATCCAAAGGATCTATTTGTTTAAATAAAGATCTCCCTCAAGTGGTGAATCAATATTCTCCAAATTTAGAATACTGAGAGGGGGTGAATTAGTATTCTCCAAATTTAGTCCCCAAATTTAACACATAAATTTTAAAACTAATTTTGATCTCAATTAACCTTATCATAAAATGAAATCCAAAACATGCAACCATGAGAGAGAATCCAAATTTTTATATGTGGAAAACCCAAATGAGAAAAAACATGGAGAGGGTTAACTCTTAAGATAATGTAATGAGTTATATGGGATTACAAAAAGGAGACTCATAGTCGAAGGGCTCACTGCCCATATTACAAAGGCTTACTGCTGAAAGGCTCAATGCCAAAAAGAATAAGAATGAAATGAGAAAATTGCATCTACATATGCACGGGATTAGTTCTTGTTAAACTCAAACAACACATCAACTACTTGCAAAAGATTTGATTACGAAACTCTACAACTTATTCACTATTTGCTTGCTCACACTCAAAATACTATTGCACAAAACATGTCCTTACTCTTCACCAGTATTTCACACTCTATTAGTTATCAACTTCTTCGCTCTTACTTTACTCTTCTCTTTCTCATATCTTATTATATATATCTGAACATAATATGTATATGTATATGTATATGTATAAGTATATGTATATACATATATATGTATCTGTATCAATATATGTATATGTATATGTGTGTGTGTACCAATAAGAATTATACATTAAGTTGGCCTTATTCATACTTACCCAAAAGATATTCCAATGGTCATATCACACACTACAATCACCGGAGCAAAACAATAATTAAAACATTCATGGTTGCCTTGACCTAGAATGAACAAAACCTCTAACTTCCACAAAAATATGCTACTAAAGCATAAAGAAAACAATCCATCTTAGTATAGGAATAGTTAAGGACATGAACAATAGATTATCAATAGGATTAAAATTAGATACCAAAAGTTGGAGGCAAAACTAGAGCTTATAAAACTAACAGACACTACATAGCTGAATATTTCTATAGGACAACATCTAGAGAATGACTTCCAAAGGACAAAAAATGGAATACAGCAATCCCAGTCAATAAGAACCAATGTATCAAAAAATAGACACTATGAGAAACATGACCATGAACTGAAACCACACAGTTTTGGACCAACAATCTACCAGAAGAGTATACTTACAATCACTGCTAATTGTCCTTCATTCCTACATACCTATCTTTCACTGTACTACATTGCCAATATTCTGCATACTCAAAATACACTGCAAACACTATATACTATAATATCCAGATCAATCTGGATCACCAGGATTGACATTAATGACAACTGATCAAGCATTTTTAACATATAAGCAGGCTTAAGTACACTACTTATTCATTGTATGAAATCTTGTTAATTCTATTCTATTGCATCATTTATAGGAATACAATTTATTCTTGTCATATTCTATCTCTCTTGTTTATGTTCTTTCCATTTGGTCTCTAGATCTTGGGTAGCTACTTGCATAGCCAATTCTTACACATTTTAATATAAAGCATATTTTTCATACATATTTTGTTTATATATATTTGCATGCATCATACACTTTTTAGGATTAGACCGCTTTTGAAATAAATATAGGAGCCTTTTTAACCAAAATAGCTTTTATTAGAGGAATCCAAATTGAAGGTTTTATTAGTCGGTATTAAATTAATAAAATTAAAATAGGTTGATTGGAGTTTTTTAGCGATAATATTTTTTAAATTTATTTTAAGATATGAAAATTAATTTTCTATCATTCTAATCAATATTAATATTATTTGAGCTATTGAATTCACAATTAATTATAGATTTCTATTCTATAAAATATATCTCATTTGATAATAACATAACATATAGAGACTTACTCAATGGAAGCATTTGTTTCTACTATTGAACTTTGACACCTTCTTGGACAAAATCTTCAATTAAATTTTGAAAGAATTTGATTCAAAAAATTAAATAAAACAACAACATTGTTTCATGATAATATGGAGAAGTATTTTATCTCATTTATAATTAACTCAGAAAGAATGCATTGAGAGATATTGCGAAAAGGTGCAGAAGAAATAAAAGTCATTGGATCTAACATTGTTACATCTAGTATGGAATTTATAATTGCAAACATGTCATGAAAATATCATTAGCAATAATAAGTGTATGACTCTAAATTCTTTATCTTGTTTTTCTATATTAAAGTACTTATATTTGGCAATGCCTATCTTTTATCAATATACACCATACGAATCCATGGGCATAGTATTTTAGACCTATTAGAAACCTCATGGGTTCCACTTGACACAGCATGTTTTCCCTTGTGTATGATCTATAGTTTTATATTAATCAGCAATGAGGAGCAAATTTATCACATTTAAAACAACATATCACTCTCATACAAATTTGCACATCACATATAATAGGAAACATAGAAAAAAAAATATCATAGTGCCACCTTATATTAAAATCTACAACACATGGAAAGGAGAAGGGAATCTATTTAGATTTTTGCATGAGCATTTCACGTGATGCAACCTACTTACCTACCATAGTAGCATTATAACATGTTGCTAGTGTGACAAGAGTGTGCATAAGTGAGCATGGTTATCAAGTAGAAGAGATGATTTATGTAGTTGACAAGGTGAAGAGAAACAAAATACACCTATTCTAATTTGTTAGGGCATGGTAGATTGCAATTCAATATCAAAAAATAAGTTGGAGAATGGGTGTAGTCTACATAAATTTGAGTTCCAAGTAATAACATTAACTAGCAAACAGAAACATCTAGTGTTTTAGGGAACCTAATGTATGGGCACCATGAGCATAAATAATGTTATTGAGCTAAATACATATTTAGGGAACATATGAAAAACCATAGAGCGACTAAATATACATAAAAGAAGAAGAACAACAAAAGACTAAGGCATGCACATATATAGATAATCAATATTAGTTAGAGGAGTCGACATAAGTAAGCTCATTAGATTTATAGGTCAATAGAGTACAAGGCTAACACCAAAATTTTATTTAAATGTACACCCATAAAGGAAACGACAATCATTTCTTTAGACCAAGTAAATGCACTATGATGGAACACTAGCACACATTTATTTTTACACCTCTTAATGTTATCCCTCCATTTATTACAGTGTTTCTCTTAAGAGGATGCCCTCTTTCTTTTTAACCCTAATTGATGTGTCTAATCAATCTTATGCAATCAAGCCTTCTTGCGATGAAGCTATCAAACACAATCCTTTCTTTTTTGATCTCTTGTGCTAACATTAAATTTGAGAGCAAATATATCAAACAAGATCAATGGAGATAGGAGACAATGGAGATTGAAACCCAACTTGACATGTGAATGGTAATATTGTTTATTTTGTGGATTTGCATGATCTTAGGTATCTCTATTGGTATACCTAGATTGTTTGTGGTTGGATCTTTATGGTTTTATAATAGTTTATCATCATCACTTTTCATCGTATACACTTATAACATATATTTTCTACTTATTTCAAGAAAAAAAGACCTAGTTATATTTTTATTATTTTCATTAATGTTGATCATTTAAAACAAGATTTAATTAAAATGTTATAGTTATTCATTTATTTAAATGCCAAATGGCATAATAAAAATATATATCTAACATAATTATATTTTTGATTAATATAATTATGGAACGGTCTTAAACCATTATAGTTTAGGAAAAGTACATTATAACATAAGAAGAACAATAGGTTTCTTGGTTGCTTTATGAAATGTCTTATCTTTTGTAGCTTGTTTTTTTTGGGACTATAATGCTTCGATTCTAAGCCTTTTAGAATCTCCTGTGTAAAAGGTTTCAAGGCGCCTTCAAAACCTATTTTTGCCTTAATCCAAAACATAAGAAGACAATAGAGTTATACCTTGGAAACTCAACAACAATACTACAAAGAAGAATTAGAAAAAACATATCCCCTACTAGAAATTAGAATTGAGACCAAGACATCGACCAACAAGAACAAATTGAGATCTTTGGGTTAGAAGAGAATTAAAAATATTTTATGACACAGAATAGTCCAAGAGGAATTATTTTTTTGGGGAAATAAGAGGAACAATACTATCATAACACTTAGAGGTAGTAGAAAAGTTTGAAAGTTTAACTGTTAGGTCTCGGAGACAACTGAGAGGGGGGGTGGGGATGAATCTATTGTAAAATAAATTCAAACCAAAAACAACTTAACCAATTTAATACTTATTACTGGTAAATCAGTTCAATATGCTGGTAGACAATTTTAATAGTTAATTGCTATACCGGTAAGGATTAGTGCATGAAACATAAACACAAAGTCATCCACAACACATAACACCAATATTTGTACGTGGAAACCTAGTAAGGGGAAAAGCCATGGTGGGAATCCTTATCCACAATCAGATGATACTACTACAAATAGTAAGTGTACATAAATGAGGTCTGCACATGCAGAAAGGCAAAGCTCCTAGAGCTCACTGCTCAATCACAAAATGGGAGTCACACTGACTACAGTTGGATGGTTAAATCCAATAAGAATGTACTGCACAAAATAGCATCTTCATATGCTGAATTTAGTACCGGTGTAGTTCTGATTGTCTTCACAAAAACCCTCCTTCAGTCTTCAAATGATGTCTGTGTGTATAGCTCTTCTTATTCTCGCATATACCTTTACACAATCCTTTTTTGCATTCCACATCTGATCTTACAAATAAGATCTTACATTTATACCATAACTTAAGACCATTTTTAGTAGGTCGGCTCTACAAGATATTACAATAAAAACATTTTACAAACAATACAATATCCGATGTAATAACCAATTGAACATGTTGGCTTAATGCATTTACAACAATAATTAATCATCTCCATAGCGTGCCATGCTGATCTAGAAAAGATAAACTTGCTGGTGTAACCCTAGACCTATTTGCCGGTAACAACAAATATGCAAATATGAATATACCAATAAACAAAACTCCAGGACAAGATGTCCAAATGATGTCTTCGACTTTACCAAGTATTTTCCATATCATTCCAAGTGTTGGTGATCATTATATCTTGCCAGTGTATCAGATAGAGGTGACTGTGCATGAATCACTTGCTTGTCGGTGAATGTTGTTGATTATCCAAAGTGCCAGAGTTGATAAGTGTTTAGTAGGTGTTGACATCAATGACAAAACCATACCAAAATACCAACAAAACCATCAAACTGCCAAAACAGAAATGCCAAATACCAAAAACCAACAATCTACAAAAAGGTCATAACCTGAAATTAAAATAAAGATATAGAGAGTAATAATCTCTCCCAAAAAATAATCTCTCCCCCTGGGAGCAACAAGTGTTTTCCTTGTGTTTTTCCATACCAATCTCTCCCCCTTTGACATCAAATGCCAAAGTTACAACAAAACATCTTACCAAGCCAAGTTCATATACCAAATACCAATCAATTTAATATACCAACTACTCCACCTGAGAAGTAGCTTCCCATCAAAGACCGGAATAAAAGATTTTTCTGTTAATTCTGGCAGATGATGACAATCATCAACTATCTAAGTCTCTACCGGTGGGGGTATGACTCCAAGCTGATCTTTGAGATATTCAAAAGTCTCCTTAGGTAGAGGTTTAGTGAAAATTCCTGCAATCTTCTCTTTAGTATTCACATAAACTAGTTTTATCTCCTTTGCTTCAACATTTTCCCTTAGAAAATCTAGTTTGATAGAAACATGTTTGGTTTTAGAATGTAATACCTGATTGTTAGATATATCAATTGCTACAGTGTTATCACAATAGATAGTAATAGGTTCCTTTCATTTTACCTTTATGTCTTTCAACATTTTTTTAAGCCATAGTACCTGTGTACAGTTAGTTGCTGCTGCAACATATTATGATTCTACTGTTGATAAAGATGTATAACTTTGTTTTTTACTTAACCAAGAAACTATTCTATTTCCAAGAAAGAATTCTCCACCGGTGGTGCTTTTTCTATCATCCACATCTCCTGCCCAATTTGCATCTGTGTATGTATATTATTCAAAGTTTTCATCTCTAGGATACCATAATCCAAGATTTATAGTGCCTTGCAAGTACCGGAAAATACTTTTTACTGTTGATTCGTGATTTTATCTAGGATTACATTGAAATCTTGAAACAATACATACTGCATTCATAATATCAGGTTTGCTTTGTGTCAAATACAGTAAACCTCCTATCATAGATTTGTATCTAGCTAGATTAACAGGTGTAGATTCATCCCTTAGTGATAATTTGTCATTTGTTGTCATAGGTGTTCTTACCGGTTTAGAGTTCTCCATCCCAAATTTCTTTAGTAACTATTTTAAGTATTTGGATTGACTCAAGAATATACCTTTATTAGTCTGTGAAATATGCAATCCTAAAAAGAATTTTATTTCTCCAATCATATACTTTTCAAATTCTTGTTGCATGTTAATAGAAAATTCTTTACATAATCCATCTTCTCCTCCAAAGCTTATATCATCAACAAATACTTCTATAATCAAGATTTCATCATTAGCTATTTTGTAATATAAATTGTTGTTTGCATTTCCTTTAGTAAAACCAATCTTTAAAAGATACATATCCAGTCTTGCATACCAAGCTCTTGGAGCTTGTTTCAATCCATACAAAGCTTTTCTTAACCTACAAACCATATCATTGTCATATGTCAAAGAAAATCCATCAGGTTGTTCAATGTATACTTCTTCTTCAAGATCTCCATTTAAAAATGCACATTTAATATCCATTTGATAAACTTTGTAGTTCTTGTGTGCTGCAAAAGCCAAAAATAATCTGACTACCTCAATTCTAGCTACCAGCACAAAGGTTTCATTGTAATCAACTCCTTCCTTCTGAGAATATCCCTTACACACTAGTCTTTCTTTATTTTTGACAACCTTACCATCTTCATTAAGTTTGTTTCTGAAAACCCATTTTGTTCCAATTACATTTTTATCTTTAGGCCGGGGAACTAATTTCCATGTGTTGTTTTTCTCAATTTGTTCTAATTCTTCTTCCATAGCTTTAATCCAAAATTTATCTTCACATGCCTCATTAATAGATGATGGTTTAATTTGAGAAATAAAACATACCTCTTCATTTGCCAATCTTCCTCTTGTCATAACTCCTTTAAACTTGTTTCCAATTATCTGATCTTCAAAATGATTCAGTCTTACATACTGGGGTGTCTTTGTTTGTTGTTGTTCCTCAGTTAGTGTAGAATCCCCAGATGATATCGGGGTAACTGGATCTTCATTCTATATCGGTGGATTCAATGTAGGTTCATTTGTCAAAATTTTTGTTGCCGGTTCAGAGTCTATATACCTTGAAGTTCCTTTGAATTATTCATCAATCTTTACATTTGTACTTTCAACAATTTTCTGTAATCTTTTGTTAAAACATCTATATGCCTTGCTCTTAGATGAATAACCAAGAAATATTCCTTCATCACTTCTAGGATCAAATTCACCAATGTACTCATCTCTTCTGATATAACATTTACTTCCACAAATTCTGAAATACTTAAGAGTAGGAGTATTACCAAACCATAGTTCATGAGGGGTCTTACTGGTTTCACCTTTGATGTGAACTTTGTTGAATGTATAGACCATTGTACTGACTACCTGTCTCCAATATACATGTTGTAGGTTTGCTTCTGATAACATACTTCTTGCTGCATCCAAGATAGTTCTATTTTTGCTTTCAACAACTCCATTATGTTGTGGTGTCTGAGGTGCTAATAGCTATCTTTTGATTCCATTTACTTCACAGAATGTATTAAACTCCTTAGATGTAAATTCTCCTCCTTGATCTGATCTTAGACATTTGATTTTCTTACCGGTTTCATTTTCTACCATTGCTTTGAATAGTTTGAACTTTCCAAGTGCTTCTGATTTTTCTCTGAGAAAAGTAACCCAAAACATTCTAGAATAGTGATCAATGATTAGCATAAAATATCTATCACCCTGTAAGATTTTAGATCTAGCTGGACCACATAAATGAGTGTGAACCAAATCAAGAAAATTATTGGATTTTTCTAGAATACTTTTGAAAGTAGCTCTAACTTGTTTTCCAAATTGACATTCCTTACATACTGTATACTGAGGTTTGACAATTCTAGGTAAATCTCTAATTGCCTTAGTAGTACTGATCTTCACCATGCAATCAAAGTTTACATGACAAAGTCTCTTATGCCATAACCAACTTTCATCTATATGTGGAATTAAGCATGTCTTTTCACTGTTATTCAAATGAAAGATATTACCTCTAGTCTAATTACTGGTTGCAATATCTAAACCAGTTCTATTCATGATTTTGCATTTTCCATTTTTGAATTGTAACTAAAATCCTTTCTCAACTAACTGACCAACACTCAAAAGATTGTGCTTTAATCCTTCAACATAGTAAACATTTCCAGTGTTATGCTTACCATGAAGAGATATTGTACCCTTACCTTTGATCAAACAAGATTTGTCATCTCCAAATCTCACTAGGCCTCCATTGTATTCTTGAAAGTTCAAGAATTTTCCTTTTTTCCCTGTGATATGATGTGAGCATCCTGAATCAATGATCCATTCATCCTTTACTTCAACTTTAGCTATCAAGGCCTATTCTACCGGTTGAGCAGTAGGTGTCGGTTGATCTTCTATTATAGCAACAAAAACCCATCCATTGTCTATTGGATCCTCATCAAAATCATCAGTCACACCTTCATCAGCAATGTAACAAGATTTGTCTTTATTCTTCTTGAATCTGTATCTCTGATATTCAGGGTTAGGCTTGTATGTTCTTCTAGCTTCTTCTCTTACTCTAGCATGTCTATCAGGGCATCTTGAAGCCATGTGACCAATCTTATTGCAGTTAAAACATTTAAAGGGTGCTTTACCTTCATACTTACTTCCAATTGTACCTTTAGGCATTTTCCTTGCAAATAGTGCTTCAAGTTCTTCAAATTCTTCATTTTCTTTCCTGCTTTCTTCAAGTTCTCTTGCATAAAAGGCTTTCCAATCAGATTTGTCAAATGATGGAGTAGATGATGTTGATTCTTTAAAGGCCAAATCTGTCTTTATAGTAGCAACAGGACCAAATTCTTCAATTTCAAAAGCTGGAAGTTTCCCAATTAATGTATCCCTAGTAACTGATGTATTAGGCATTGTTCTTAACTCATTTATAGCAGTAACTTTCATTTTATATGCTGGTGGAAATCCTCTTAAAACTTTTGAAACAATTTCATCCTCACTTAAGGTTCCTCCACAATATTTAATACCCAAAACAATTTCATTTACTCTTTCCATAAAAGCAAAAATCCTTTCATCTTCTTCCATTTTCAGATGTTCATACCTGACCCGGAAGCTTTCAAGTTTTGCAATTTTGGCTGTGGAATCTCCTTCATTCAATGTTTCCAAATGATCCCAAATACCTTTAGCAGTAGACCTATCTGATAGTCCCATGATTTGTTGATCTGATATTGTGCTCAAAAGTGCTTCTCTTGCTTTGTGATCATTTTCCTCATCTTTATTCAAGTTGGGTGGAGTGGGCTGACTCTGATTAGGAGCAGTATGACCATTCTTTGTAACATCCTAGATGTCTTTTCCAATGCAATTTAGATGTGTCTCCATTCTGATCTTCCATATGCCATAGTTGGTTCCATCAAGTTTAGGACTGTCCTTCTTGAAATAATTAGTAGACATTGGATCTCCTCAAGCTGTTGAACTTTTGAAAAAGAGGACTGGGCTCTGATACCAATTGTTAGGTCCTAGAGACAACTGAGACGGGGGGGTGAATCAGTTGTCAAATAAATTCAAACCAAAAACAACTTAACCAATTTAATGCTTAATACCAGTAAACTAGTTCAATATGCCGGTAGACAGTTTTAACAGTTAATTGCTATACCGGTAAGGATTAGTGCATGAAACATAAACAAAAATTCATCCACAACACATAACACCAATATTTGTACGTGGAAACCCTATAAGGGGAAAAACCACGGTGGGGAAACCTTACCCACAATTAGATGATACTACTGCAGATAGTAAGTGTACATAAATGGGGTCTACACATGCAGAAAGGCCAAGCGCCTAGAGCTCACTGCTCAATCACAAAATGGGAGTCACACTGACTACAGTTGGATGGTTAAATCCAATAAGAATGTACTGCACAAAATAGCATCTTCATATGTTGAATTCAGTACCAGTGTAGTTCTGATTGTCTTCACAAAAACCCTCCTTCAATCTTCAAATGATGTCTGCGTGTATTGCTCTGCTTATTCTCTCATATACCTTTACACAATCCTTTTTTGTATTCCACATCTGATCTTACAAATAAGATCTTACATTTATGCCATAACCTAAGACCAATTTTAGTAGGTCGGCTCTACAAGATATTACAATAAAAACATTTTACAAACAATATAATATCCGATGCAATAACCAATTGAACATGTCGGCTTAATGTATTTACAACAATAATTAATCATCCCCATAGTGTGCCATGCTGATCTGGAAAAGATAAACCTGTCAGTGTAACCCTGGACCTATTTGCCAGTAACAACAAATATGCAAATATGAATATACCAATAAACAAAACTTCAGGACAAGATGTCCAAATGATATCTTCAACATCACCAATGTTTTTCCTTATCATTCCAAGTGTCGGTGGTCATTATATCTTGTCGGTGTACCAAATACCGATGATTGTGCATGAGTCACTTGCTTGCTGGTGAATGTTGCTTATTCTCCAAAGTGCTAGAGTTGATAAGTGTTTAGTAGGTGTTGACAGCAATGACAATACCATACCAAAATACCAACATTAACTACTAAACCTGGATCAAGAACTTGGAAAGCTAGAGAAAGAGAATATGGGACTTAGGAAGGGTTGATTCATGTACTTGAAAGAGCCCCTAAAGGATTTATGGGAGTGTCAACTACATGCGGGGAAAGACCTAAATTAGAAAAAGTAGGTAGGGCACATGAAGCATTAGTTGAAGTGATAGGGAATACTTGAGCAGGGGCCATAGGTCTTGAGCAACCACAAATTATAGAAGCTAGGACAATTTATAAGGAGGGGAACACTGAAGCCAAATAAAATACCATGTCCAAATCCACAAGAAAGAAATTGAGATGAAAAATTTCTACATCTTTCCACTAGGTTGGAGAAGAGAAAATTCAAGAACCATGACAGCAAGAAGAGGGAAAGTGCCAAGTTATAATTAGTGTCTAAATTTGAATAGAATCCATTCATTATCCAAGTTTTGTATCCACTAAATCTGACTAGACCTAAGAGAGATAATTTGTTTGAGAGGTCCAAAACTTTTGGGAGTCTTGCAAAGGAGGTTTTGGAGAAGAAATTGGCATGAGGGTCAACTTTGATATAGTGACCTAGTTTGTAGCCAATAGATTCATAACTAGTTGTGCACCAAAAGTAAGAAAGGGGAGACTTCAATACTATCGACAAAAATATTGAAAGAGGGGGTCCAAGGGTAGAGGGATAAAGCATCTAAGTACCATTTCTAGAGGGCTAATGAAATGATAACCTCCCAATTATCTGTATTAATAAAGAAAACAACAAAAATACCTTCAAAACAAGGATAAATATCCAAGTTACCTTACACTAGAGGTTTCCAATTGTGTAGAGATCCAAGAGTAAAGTTTTGGGAGAGACAACAACAATCAATTGAATTTATTAGTGAGAGAGAGAAATTTTATCATAAAATATGTAGTCCAAAACCTCCTTTCCTACAAATACCTATGAAATAAAATATGTACAAGGGAGTCATTTCACAATTGGAGCCAAAGAAACCTTTAGGTGTTTATAGAGTAGGTTTGTGAATGAGCTCTTATGGGGAGTTTATTGAAGTATTAGCCATTGAGGCAATAGGTTCGACTTTCTATGTGGAGGAAAAATTAGATTTAGAAATTTCCACATCAAGTTTACAAATAGGGGATCTAGTTTTTAGGAGAGTTATTAGCAGGGGAGAGTGTAGTCAGCCATGGATAGGAGATGGGAATTTGAATTTTGCGTATGGGAGGCCATGAGTGATAGTGAAGGCCTTAATGGTAATGACTATTAACATAATTAGCTTGATGCTAACTACGATGCATTAGAATATATTAATTTTTATAATTATATTAATGGTACTGATCACTACTCATTTTAATCTAAAGATTTATATAATATTGATGTTAAATAATTGACATGGAAGGTTATATAAAACTATAACCATGTAAAAAACTAAGAAAGTGTTGCATTTTTTTACCTGGAGTGATGATTTGAGATAATTTTTTTAAATAAAAGTTTCTAGGTGTGATCCCAAAGCCAAATAAGAAAAAATAGGATAAATTTAAGTAGATATTTGTTTAAAATTGATAAATAGTTCTTTGATCAAGATGAATTGTTTTATTTATTTTACATTTTATTTAATCTTGTACAACCAAAAGGCTTGTAATTGAGTAGTTTGACCTTTAGATGCTCAAGTATAATTCAATGTTTAATATTTTTGTCTAATAAGATTGTGGACCCCTTATTTTGAATTGATGGTTTGTTATTCTTTTTATTTTACAACAATTCAAGGAGTCTATAAATCAAATTGAAGTAACCTTCATTAATATTAATTAATTAATTACTAAATTTATTTTAAACTAATATTAGTTGCTTGTGCGTTTTAGTATAATGATCAAAGTTATGTGATCATTGTTAGAATCATGTAATATTTATAGATATTAAATTTGAAATAAATATTTTCATTGATACTATATAATTAAAACGGTTTACATTATAATTTGGTAACTAAATTTGTACACACTTTAATCCACTAATATGTAGTTTTGACATATATACTCATGTGCCTAGATAAAAGAATCGATAAATCTACTAATTTCACTATTGGTAAGTTCCAAACTAATAAAATGTTATATTAATTTTTACTTAGCCCAAATTGTGTGAGGTGATGTAGTCAAGGCAAGGTAGTTTACTAAACTATCTCACCATGTAGCCATGCAAAAAAATCTTATACAATAAAAACAAGATACTCTCTTACAATAATAACAAATAGAACATATATTTGGCAGCCTTAGGTCAAAACATTAATGAGGACAAATCAAATATGGTTTTCCTTAATACTTATTTACCAATTCAACAAATAATTATCACTATCCCTCAATGAAGTATTAGACAACTTAAAGAGAATTTTGTTTCTAGATTCAATTGTGTTCAAGGTTTTTCGTATCACATTTGAGCGTATGTTTATAATCATGAGGGGCCAAAAAGTGGTGAACATTGTTTCTAAAGTCTTGATTGATATGCTGATAGAAAATATCTATAACTTTCAAACATTATCACATTTGTTGAATCTAAAACATGTGTCATATTCTATGCTTTATATACTATAGGATTAACAAAAAATGAATTTCATAAAGTCTTGACCAAGTTATGATGGTCAAACATACTAGTTTTTATACTTTTAAAAAGTTCTACTAAAAAAATATAACTAATTATTTATTTAAAAAAAAATACAAACAAATATGTGTCAAATCTAGACATGAGTCTTCTACTTATATATAAAATTTTATAAATAAATATTACTGTTGGTATTGAATGAAGATTGCATTGATGAAGTTTAGTGTTGTCATTGATGTCAATAGTAACCGGTAATGAAGTTGTATTGCAACTGGTATTGATGCATAAAAGAAATCGGTAGTAAAGCAGTAAAGGAAATGGGTATTGGTATTATTATTGAAGCTGAGTGATCAATTGGTAACCCTAACCAGTTAATAAGAAGAACACTAACTGATGGAGCTTCGAGAATCGGTTGTGATAATCTATGACCGAATGATGATCGGATGAAGATGCCACATAAGCATGATGCACGTGATGAGTTTCAAAGTGGTTTTGGTGCATGAAGATAACTATTTATCTTAGGAACGATCAAATGCATAGCATGAAGTGAAAAATGTGTGATGAGCTACAAGATCCAATGTGCGGTGATGTAGGAGTGGTTTAAGTTGTCTAGAATAATGTGTAGTTGATTGCTATGCAATCTAACGGTCATGTTTGAACCGTTATGTTTGTAATCTCTATGAGATTTGTAGGTTTTGTGTTGTGTTATCAACCTATTGTATTTTCTTATTAGGTCGATGAGTTTTTTTGTAATTGTGATGCAAATTTGGTCGTGTGATTGTTTTCAAACCAAAAGGTGTGTCTGCAGAATGTTTTGAAGACGGACAGGAGCAGAATAGGATCTGATTAAGCAAGGAAGTACTATTTCTAGATCAGCAAAGAACCTGTTGTTCTCTAACCATTACAATAGTTAAATCCCCTAACTCGGTAAGCTTTAATAGGATTCTTGGTTAAATCCTCTAACCATGTGATCCATTAGCTTCGATTTGAAATCCTCCACCAAGGTTGTCTTTAACAAGGCATTGTAGTCAATCCCTTAGTCGGGTGGTCCTTAACCAGATCTGTTCTTAATAGGACATTATTGTATAAGCTTCTAACAAGGCTTGGCTCCTAATAAGATGAACTTCAGAAGAGTTTAGAATACTTATGGGTATTCATCCCCACCATGGTTTATCCCATTTGGGTTTCCATGTGAAAAATCATTGTGTCAAGTGGTGAATGTTTTTGTGGATGTATTTTTGATATGGTTGATTTGAATAACTCATAAATCCACTTAGATATGTTTAGATGATCAGAAGTGATCTGAAATGAGTTATTACTCATATTAGTGAAGTTTTTTAATGTTTTGGTTAAATGGTATTTGAGTTTTAGATCTATTTCATTGTATCATTGATGTTTTGGTCAATCGGTAAAGTTTGATAGTCCAGTTGCAGTTTTTGATACAGTGACTAAAACAATTAGTTTAGTGATTAGTTTATGAGTTGAAAGTTTGTTTGGTGAAATTTTAGTTTATTTTCTATCTACTGATTCACCTCCCCCTCATTAGTTGATCGGATACTTATAGTTTCATCATATTATTAATTGGTATCAGAGCATTCCAGGTCCTCTTATGTTTAAGCCTAATAGCTTGAGGAAAATATCTAGGAGAACATGATGAAGAAAGAAGGTTTGAAGTTCAATAAGGAAAACTATAGCATCTCGAGTGATAGGATGAAGATCTATATCAAGAGCTTAAGAAGTCAATATTGCAAATGTCAACGTGAACTCACAATACTGGTTCCCACTTTTTGACCAACTTTCACACTTAGATGAACATTTTGAAAAAAACCTTCACTTTCCGACACCTATAACTTTTAAACCGTTAAGAATTTGAAGATCATATACACTAGTTATTTGTAACATCTTGTTTATAGATTCTAAATATAATTTTTTCAATTTTTTTTAAATAAAATTTTATTGATTTTTCCATCTCCCTCAAAAAGTAGTTTTTTACAGCAAACAACTTTTTTTAAGAGTGATGTGCATCCCGAAATGCATAAATTTTTTTCTATAAATGATAAAAACTTAATTATTTTTAAATTTGGTTTGTAACATCAATAATCAGGGCATGCAGTTGGTTTGATAGTGATATGTTGAATATTTTTCATTTTATTAAGTTTTGAAGTCTGACTAAATATAATTTAGATATAGGTGTACGTTTGAACTCACGACTTGTTCTATATATATAAAAATTCAATTTTATCTTTTTTATTAGAAATAAAAAATCAATACCTAGTGCATAGATATTTTTCATTTTTTTTTTATTAGTTTATTATTTTTCCCAATGCATTGAACAAAGAAGTTCATGTTCAATGAAAAAACTACATTCATAAGAAATAAAATTAAAATATATTAATGAAATTAAATATATTAAAAATTATACTATTTGGAAAGCTTATAATAAGGACTAAATACTTTAAAAAAGAAAACTTCTAAATGAATTCATTTGACCCCCCAAAAGCTAATGTAAAATTGGTTTTTTATCAGCATTTGATAGATGCAAAGGAGACTCCATTGCAAGTATGATTTAGAAGTAGAGAGGTTTCTATCCAAGAAATTTTGATCTAAGAGCCTTTGATCTAACTCTCTTCCATTAATTACTTCAAATGGGACCTCTTACAACTTAAATCATTATATTTTCTAAAAAATGTATGGTTTCAGCAAAAATCAGGATGTACCAAAAAGTGGGAACCACCATTGTGAGTTCACATAACTTGCCTAGTTGGATTCTGATAGATGATCAAAAGAAGGAGAAATAGGAAAACAATAGAGCATTGGAGGCCAACATTAGTTCCTTGTCCGATTCTAAGTATGTTGATGTCCATGGATTGGAGACTACATATGAAGTGTGGAAGAAACTAGAAGATATCTATAGTCATGATGAGCATGTTAAGATTGCCAAACAAGAGAGTCTAAGAGGTAAATTTGATGATGTGTGGATGGTTGAAGGAGGAAAAATTCAACAGT
The DNA here is from genome assembly GCF_030272615.1 of Cryptomeria japonica. NCBI lineage: Eukaryota > Viridiplantae > Streptophyta > Pinopsida > Cupressales > Cupressaceae > Cryptomeria > Cryptomeria japonica. The sequence continues at coordinate 13,648 of NW_026729476.1, read as the reverse complement.
TTGGTCAGAGGATCAAGGAGATAGTCAGTGAGATCAAAAGTGTTGGAGGTACAGTGGAGGATACCACTATGGTTAGCAAGGTGTTTAGAACCCTTCTACTGGTCTACGCTATCCAATTTGCAGCCATTCGAGAACTCAATTCTATTGATAATACATAGGTAACTCTTGACTCCATCATTGGTAAATTAACTACATTTGAATTAAATGGTTGTGATGGAAGTGTTCAGAGATCAAAATTCGTATTTAGAGCCTAAGTCTCATTCCCACTGATAAGGAAAGGCAGAGAAGTGAGCTACAGACATGAGTCTAGATCCAACAAAGAGGTAGATGATGAAGATAGTTTGATTGAGCTTGAACCATTATTGGCCAATCGATTACCCAGGGGTACTGGTAAGTACAAAGGTAAACTACCTCTGAAATGTTTTGCATGTAACCGGATTCGACATATTGCTGCTAACTATCCTAATGAAGATAATGAGCAAAAATGTGAGAAGTATAGAAAGTATAAAGGCAAAGGTAAAAGAGATTGTTTCATTGCAGTGGATGGAGGAATTACAGATGAAGAATCCGAGGAAGATGCAAATGAGGACATTGTCTTTGTTTCTATTAAAGAAGAGACATTAGATCAGAAGGCATTAGTCTCTTGCACAAATAGTTCTGATGATTGGATTATAGACACTGGTTGTTCACACCACATGACCGGTGACCGGAGTATGTTTCTTACTTTGAAAGAGTTTGATGGAGGTGTTGTGAGATTTGGGAATGACTCACCTTGCATGGTGAAAGGAAAGGGATCCATCTCTCTGAATGATAAAAGACGTGCAGATGATGTCTACTAGGTTGAAGGTTTGAAACACAATCTTTTGAGTGTTTCTCAACTCAATGACAAAGGTTACCCACTAGAATTCAAGAATGGAGTGTGAAATATTTATGGAAGCAAAGGTGAAGAGATTGCAACTGGCAAATAGACTAGAGGTAACTTGTTTCATTTAAATTCTAAATTCAATAGTTGTTTAATTGAAAAAGTAGAAGATAGTTGGCTATGGCATCGAAGATTCTATCATGTAAATTTTGATAACATTGTAAGAGTCAGTAAGTCCAAATCAGTAAGAGATTTTCCATAGTTGGACAAACCGGTGAATGCTTTGTGCAAGAAATGTCAGTTAGGGAAAATGACATCCTCAACCTTCAAGAGAAAATCTTTCTCAGTAAAACATTTGCTAGAGTTTGTTCATACCAACCTTTGTGGACCAATGAGGACTAGGAGTATTCAACATGATCCGTACTTCATGATATTTACCAATGACTGCCTAAGGATGATGTGGGTTACAGTATTGAAAGACAAGACAAAAGCTTATAGAAAGTTTAAGGCATTTAGAGCCTTAGTTGAAAATGAAAGTGGAAAGAAGATAAAGTGCTTAAGAACTGATCAAGGTGGTGAATTTACTTCAGAGGAATTCACTACATACTGTGAAGACAATGGAATTAAGAGGCAACTTTCTGCACCTAGGACACCGCAACATAATTGTATTGCAGAAAGGAACAACCGATCAGTTGTTGAAGCTACTAGGACTATTCTAATCAAGGAGTTGTAGCTAAGACATTCTTGAGAGAAGTTGTCATCCCCTATGAGTACTGGTATGGTAGATCACCTAATGTCACTTACTTTAAGATCTTTGGTAGTAGATGTTTTATCAAAATAGGTGATCATGTTGGTAAGTTTGAAGCCAAGAGTGAGGAAGACATATTTCTTTGTTACTCCACCAAGAGCAAAGCTTACAAGTGTTACAACAACCAGACTAAGAAGATCATTGAAAGTGTTAATGTCCGAGTTGATGAGTTTTCCAAAAGTTTAGGTTAAATCAGTAAAGAGAAGGAAGAATAAGAACCTTACACACTATTTTTGGAACCAGAACCAATGAAGCTAGCAACTGTTGAACATAACATAGAAGCCCCAATTCATCCAGAATAGGAAGGCCCTACAGTAGATGAAGAAAGTGAAGAAGAAGAAGAGCCTAGAAACTAAGATCGTGTTATTCTAAGGTATGTTAGACTCAATCATAGCCCCGATCAGATTATTGGAGACATGAATGCAGGTGTATTAACTAGAAGAGGGATAAGAGAGAATTCATGTATGATTTCCACCATTGAGCCTAGAACTGCAAAAGAAGCCTTTGGAGATGAACACTGGATCAAGGCAATGGAAGAAGAACTTGACCAGATAGAGAACACCAATACTTCGTCATTAGTACCTAGACCAAAGAACAAGAATGTAATAGGTACAAAATGGGTATTTAGAAATAAACTGAATGAAGATGGAGTAGTGGTCAGAAATAAAGCCAGACTGGTATGCAAAGGATATGCACAAGAAGAAGGTGAAGACTATGGTGAGACATTTGCACCAGTTGCAATATTGGAAGGAGTAAGTACTCTACTTGAATTTGCAACATATAGAGGATTCAAATTATATCAGATGGATGTTAAGTTAGCAATCTTAAATGGAATATTGGAAGAGGAAGTCTACATTGAATAACCAAATGGTTATGCTTTAACTATAGAAAAGGGCATGGTGTGCAAATTACACAAGGCATTATATGGACTGAAGAAATCACCTACAAAATGGTATGAAACATTGCACTCTCACTTGGTGAAGATAGGTTTTCAAAGAACTAGTGAGGACAATAACATATATCTCAAGTCAAAACGAGATAAGATACTGGTATGTGATGTATTTGTGGATGATATCATTTTTGGAGGAAATGATGATATGTGTCATGATTTTTCTAATGAAATTAAGAATGAGTTGGAGATGTCACTAGTAGGTGAGATAAAAAATTTGATACGTTTGCAAATCCAAAAGATGAAGGTGTAAAGTGGAAAACTGGATCCTAGTGACTCACCACCTAGGAGAGAGAAAGGAAGCCAATAGGATTATTTTCACTTCGGAACAAATTCATATTCAAAAAAGGTTGAATCCACTAGATCCAAATCTGAGGGAAACAATAATGTGAATTCTGAGTGGATTGCAAGTGGTTGATGTGTGATTTACACTCTTTTGTAAATGAGAACATTGACTTGTTGACTATTTGGAAAAGAGAGAGTAAATGAGTGAAATGAGGTGCTAGTAGTTCGAGATTGCATTGTAACTCCATCTCTGAAATAATTAAATTGACACAGATCTGTCTTGCAAATTTGGAGAAAAGTCATTGGGACCATGGCGGGAATGTACATAGTCCATCACAAAATCCACAAAACAAAAAGGGTTCTTTCGTCTCTGCAAATGAAGCCCAAACTTGCAATTACAGTTGCACACCTGCAATCTACACATAGAAAAGAGAATAAATGGGGGTTGTGGATAAGGGATTGTCTTAGTTAAACACCCGTTGAGGAATCAACCTAGAAAGAAAGTAATTGCAAATTCTTGAATGTAAACAATGGAGATGTATACCTTATAGATCTGTAACTTGTTGATGATGTTTTCTTTGCTTCTTGAATGTAGCCACAAATGTAGTAAATGGCATGTAACATGACAAAACCCTAACACACACACATGCTTGCAAATGAATGTTGTAATGTTGCTCCAATGGATGAATGAAGAAGACTTGAATCCTTGAATGCTTGATGATGACCTTGAAATATTGTGTCTTCTCCTTATTCTCTCTATTTGTCCTTTTGTTTTAAATCCATCCCTGAATGAGGGTATTGAATTCCCTTTTATACATGCCTCAAGAATTAACTTTCAACCACCAAAGGTCGACAAAGAGGAATAAGAAGCCCCAAAGACAAGAAATGCATAGGAGATCAAGCAGCCCACACATAGGAAAACCTTAAGAGGTGGGAACAGGGGCACCACGCCCTTGTCCTGCCCTATTTTGGGGCCCAGATAGGGTCTAAAGAAGACACAAGACATGAAGGAGGAAGAGAGAAGGGTTGGAAATGTAGAAATAGGTCTTGGTTAGGGAAGGAGATGTCATCGCCAAGGTGAGGACCCCAAATGTGGTTAAAATTGTAGGTGTCATAATTTTATGTCACTATATTTAGCCCCCACTTTAGTGGGAGTATCAAGAAAGGTGTGATATCTCGCTCTTAGATTCTGTGCTTTGGTTTCGAGAATAATCACCCTGCATAATAGAAAAGTGGCGTCATCTCCCTCTAAGACACTATGCTCTGGTTTCGAGAATGATCCACTGTACAAGAGAAAAGTGGCGGCATCTTGCTCTAAGAGATTTCCCTCTAGTTCCAAGGATGTCCCATTGTACAAGACAAGAAGAAGTGAAGACATCTCACTCTAAGAGATCGTGCTCTTGTTCTGAGAATGACCCACTGTACAAAAAGTGATGACATCTTTCTCTAAGATGTTTCCCTCTGGTTCAAAGAATGTGCCACTATTCAATGCATAAGAGAAGTATAGTACAAAGGAGCAGTGTGGGTGCCCCCCCCTTAAGATGTCAACATAGGTTAATGTTAATATATTAAGGAAAGTAGAACAAGGATACCTACCTTCATCACAAAGAAGATATTTGTTATGCAACAATGTCATAAATCCAAGACAAAGAGGGCATACTCTTCAAGAAAGGATAAGATAGTTGATAAGAGATGTCTTGTTGTAAGTGTAAAGGTGATCCTTGGAGGAGAAGAGATCTTTGTTCAAACGACATCTACCCCCAAGAGGAGTTGTCTTTAGACAAATATAACATCTTCTAGATAAAGAAACGGAAAGAACAAGAATGCAATCCTTTCTCCTGTTTCTAGGTGAAAGGGATTCTTGATGAGGGATGGCTCACTTTTAACCCCTAGAGGGATGGTTGGATTTATCATAGATGTACATAACTAGGTGTAAAAGAGGTCATAGTCAAGGATTAACATTCTTGTATAAGAGAGAATCCTTAAGCCAATAACCAAAAATTTTGCACAGGGAATGACATCAAGTAATATAATTCACACCATCCACATAATAGGGAAAAGTGGATCCATAGAGAAAGAGAGAGAGAGAGAGATCATTTCCGCCCAAGCTAAGGGATAATGAGAAGAGCTTACACAATCTACTAGAAAGAGATTAAACATAAGAAAATGTGCAATGAACTTACATGAACACATGAAAGAAAAGACATTACTAAATGTAAAATATGCATCTCAAGAAGAGGTAATCCTCAAAAAGAAGAGAGAATAAGCATCATTTATTCCCCAAGAGGGATTATTCATAAAAGAATACCATCGTAAGAAATGATAATCACATATGAAAAATGCAACCCCTAAATGAAATAATGATACAAGGGAAAGGAACAAAAAATCCTTGCCCCCCAAGTGAGGAGAACAAGGAGAAACATTACACATGTTCTGATGGTGATTAGTTTCAATTGATATGCCATCCTAGTGGAACAAATCATCCCAAGGAAAGGATACATACCTCCCAAGAGATCATTCCCTACTAAGGGGCATAACATAGTTGTGAATAATTGAAACCATAGAAGAGGTAAGATTTCCAAGAGAATGAAGGAAAGAGAAGAAGTGCAATATTCATTAAAGATTCCCCTCTCAAAGTAAAGAGGAAAACCAAGGAACAAATATACCCTCACATAAGGATAATCCTATGTAAGAAAATGGATCTAATAATGAATGATGCACAATGATGAATAGAAAGAAGAGAAAAATGGACTTCATTTTGCTGCCCCAAAGTATGTTAAACTAAAATACTACCACCACTAATGATAAAGAACCCCCATTACATGGGATAATTATGCCATTGGGTGAAAAGCAACATGAAGGGAAAAGAAGTGCTATGGCATGATGTGTTTACCCAGAAATATAGCTAGATCTTCTGTGAGACAAATATGTGCAAGATCATATTGGAGTTGAACAAATTTATTAAATGCATAAATTTTTCTAATAGAATGTTAATATAAATCATGAAAAATGTAATATTCAATACCTTTCACTTGCCTAAGATTTTTGTTTTTATTTTGAGGAGGAAAGGAAATGTTCTTGTCATATTTCAATCTCCAATATATTCATGCAGTTAATCTGTCAGGATGGTAAATATCATCTTCCCATGAAGAAGAGGGTTTGTTAGGAGAAGGAGTTTCATTATCTATGATTCTAATTGTGCCACTTTCTATGCCAACTTGAATAGATTTTTCAAAGTCAGGGCAATCATCAATATTATGGTCATGGGTTTGATTAAATGAACAAAAAGGATACTTTGCAGAAGAAGCGTTCTTTCTCTCTCGATTTATTGTTTTTGAAGGTAATCTTTAAAGTTGTGAAGTCTAAGGAATTCGTCTAATATAGAAAGAGGGGTACCACTTCCTAGGCCTCTTGTAGTAGTTTGTGTAGGAGGGTTTATAGGAACATGAATTCCATGCTCAAATTTCCCAATTCCTTGTCCTTTAAAACCTTGTTTTGTAATTATATGAAAGCCACGACTATAAGAATGTTGCAATTGACTAGATGGAGGAACAGGATCATGAATTTATTTGAAATCTAATGTGTAAGGAGGTAGAAAATGATTTGTAGATGAAGGAGGAATATCATGTGAAATGACAATCTCTTTTCCTTTATCAAGCTTCTCCTTTTTGGGAGATTGGGGAAGAACATCTTCATCATCTAAAAGCTCACTTTTAGTGATTTCTATGTGAGGTGAAAGGCCATGAATACAATGCATGACATCATCCTCCCTGCATTGAATTTGATGTTGAAGATAGGTCTTAGGAGAATAAGGAGGATCTAAAGATGTAAGAATGTTGATGTTCTCATATTGCTCCCCTTGCTCAAGGGTATGTGTAGAAGAAGAAGATGGATCTATGTTACTTTCCAATGCTTGATCTCTTGTAGAAAGATCAGTGGGTAAAGCGTTAGATCTCATTTCTTTCAGATAAGATACCCTATGAGAGGTACAAGGATTAGGATCTCTAGGTTTAGGATCTACCAAAACTTTAAGATAATTAACATAGGAAATGCATTTTGTTAACAACAGCACCATAATGCAACATAACTGATACATGAAAGCTTTGAGATCTAATAATTTGGAAATCCTAACAACATAATATGACCAAGAACTACGAAGAAAGAGAAGCAACAAGAAATGGAAGAAACTCTTATCCCTCAGATGATAAATATATGTAAAAATTAATGTAAGCACATGCGAAAGAGCAAGTAAATCCAATTTATTAATTGCCATTAAAAGTCTCTTAAATGAAATCTGAATTTGTTGGAAAACAAGATCTAAAATTAGGACCTTTTAATGAAAATTAATTTTAAGATGTGAATTTGATGAAATCTAAATTTGTGTTCAACCTTAGAGATTGTTAAAATTGATAAAGTACACTGATTTTCTGGATCTGAGCAGAAAAATACAGTCAATTACGTCTCCTGAAATTTCGAGAAAAAAGTCGAGGACCATGGCGAGAACGCACACGATCCGACCAACTTTTTTTGAAATTTTTAGGGATGATAGAGATTATAATTTTAACGCAGAATCCAAAAAAACAACTGATTTGGAGATGTCTAGATCAGTCAAAATTGTAATCAAAGGGCAAAATTGAAAAGATCTTAAAAATTAGGGTTGTATGATTTAACCACTAAATTTTTTGAAGAAAGAGATAGATTTGAATTGCAACTTTGAAATAGAAATCAGATCTGAAATAAGCAATTAAATTTTTACACCTCACAAGCTTAATTTTCTCAAAATGAAAAATTAGGGTTTTTATGCAATTAACCTCTAAAATTTGCAAATAGATCAAACTTAAAAATGAAAATTTAAAATTAAAATTGCAATTAATCAGATCTACAAATGAGATATCAGAATTAATGTGTAAGATGTTGGTTTCACCAAAATGTAAAGTGGAAAATTGGATCCTAGTGACTCCCCACCTAGGAGAGAGAAAGGAAGCCACTAGGATAATTTTCACTTGGGAAGAACTTTACATTCAAAAGAGGGGTTGAATCCACTAGATCCAAATCCTAGGCAAACAAGGATGTGAATTTTGAGTGGATTGCAAGTGGTTGATGTGTCATTTACCCTCTCTTGTAAATGAGAAAGTTGACTTGTGTATTATATGGAAAAGATAGAGGAAATGAGTGAAATGAGGTGCTACCAATTCGAGATCGCACTGTAACTACGGATCTGAAATAATTAAAGTGACGTGGATCTTCCCTACAAATTTGGAGAAAATTCGTTGAGATCATGGCGGGAATGTACATGGTTCGTCACAAATTCCATGAAATGAAAAGGTTTATTTTGTCTCTGCAAATGAAGCCCAAACATGCAATTACAGCTGCACACCTGCAACCAACACACAGAAAAGAGAAGAAAGGGGGGTTGTGGATAGGGGTTTGCCTTATTCAAACCTTGGTTGAGGAATCAACCTTGAAAGAAAGTAATTGCAAATGCTTGAATGTAAACAATAGAGATTTATACCTTGTAGATCTGCAACTTCTTGATGATGATTTATTTGCTTTGAATGTAACCAAAAATATAGTATGAAATGGCATGTAACATGACAAAACCCTAACACACACACATGCTTGCAAATGAATGTTGTAATGTTGCTCCAATGGATGAATGAAGAAGACTTGAATGCTTGAATGCTCTATGATGACCTTGAAATCTTGTGTCTTCTCCTTATGCTCTCTATTTGTCCTTTTGTTTTTCATCTGTCCCTGAATGAGGGTATTGTATTCCCTTTTATACACGCCTCAAGGATTAACTTTCAACCACCGAAGGTCGACAAAGAGGAATAACAAACTTGGAGGACAAGAAATGCATAGGAGATTAGGAAGCCCGCAAATAGGACCACCCTAAGAGGTGGGGATAGGAGTGCCACGCCACTGTCCTCCCCTATTTTAGGGCCCGAACAGGATCTAAAGTAGACACAAGACATGAAGGAGGAAGAGAGAAGGGTTGGAAATACAAAAAGAGGTCCTGGTTAGGGAAGGAGATGTTGTTGCCAAGGTGAGGACCCCAAATATGGTTAAAATTGTAGGGGTCGCAATTTTATGACACTACAGAAGGAAGGTATTTTCATCACATTGTCCAAATATGTGAAAGAAGTATTAAGAAATTTTGGAATAGGAAATTGTAAACCAATTGGAACACCAATGGTTATGGGCTATAAATTGTCTAAAGAAGATGATTCTACATCAATTGATGAAAAGGAGTAGGTAAACTACATTATGTTGTCCACAGTAGATTGGACATTGCTCATGTAGTAGGACTGGTTGCCATATTTTAGAAAAGCCCAAAGGAGACACACATGGTTGTAGACAAAAGAATTTTTAGATATCTGAAAGGCACAATTGATTATGGGTTATGGTATCCAAATGCAGGAGACTTTGATTTAAAGGTCTATACAGATGTAGAATGCACAGGCAATGTTGATGACATGAAGAGTACAATCGGAGGAGCATTTTTTCTTGGAGGTAGACTAGTATCTTAGAGAAGCAAGAAACAGAGTTGTATCTCTCAATCAACCGAAGAAGCTGAATATGTTGCAGCATATATGAATTGTACCCAAGCAATCTAGATGAAACACATTTTGGAAGGTTTCAAGTTGAAGATATCAGAATCGGTAAGGATATTTCGTGACAACATAAGTTCTATAAACATTTCAAAGAACCCACTGTTGCATGCTAGGACAAAGCATATTGAGCTAAAGTATCATTTCTTGAGAGAGAAAGTGCAAAGTAAAGATGTGTCACTGGAGCATGTATCTACAAAAGAATAGCTAGTCGATATCTTTACTAAACCTCTACCTAAGGCTACTTTTGAGTATCTTAGAGGTAAGTTAGGGGTTGTACCTGTACATGAAGTCAATTAAGAAGATGTGGAAGCCAACAATCCCAGAGCCTATTGCAAATCTTGATGAAGGATTGGTGATGAGTGAAGCTACTCCACAATGGGAGTAGCTAGTTGTAGAGCAATGATGCATGAAACTATATGGTTAACCTTCACTTTGGCATTGTTGTCAAAGGGGGAGAAGACCTATATGATTGATATCCAGTTACCAGCAGAAGACATGAAGATACAATTGAAGGAGATTATATGATGGAAAAATGTAAACCACAATCCCTATACCTGTGTATGTGTTTTACTCTCAATCATCACAATCAATGGGTATTGATATTTGTATTCCATCAATGCCAATAGGGTAGATTGTTGGAATTGCATGAAGATTGCATTGATGAAGTTTAGTGTTGTCATTGATGTCAATAGTATCCAGTAATGAAGATGTATTGCAACCGATAGTAAGGTAGTGAAGGAAACCTCTACTGGTATTATTATTGAAGCAAAGTGATCAACCCATAACCCTAACTAGTTGATAAGAATAACCCTAACCGATGGATCTTGGAGAATTGGTTGGGATGATCTATGACTGAATGATGATCAGAGATGAAGATGCCACGTAAGCATGATGCATGTGATGAGTTTCAAAGTGGTTTTGGTGCATGAAGATAATTTTTTATCTTGGGAATGATCAAATGTATAGCATGAAGCAAAAAATGTGTGATGAGCTATAAGATCTAGTGTGCCGTGATCCATGAGTGGTTCAAGTTGTCTAGAACAATGTGTAGTTGATTTCTATGTTTAATCTAACAGACATATTTGAACCGATATGTTTGTAATCTCTATGAGATTTGTAGATTTTGTGTTGTGTTACCGACCTATTGTATTTGCTTATAAGGTTGATGAATTGTTTTTTTATTGCGTTGGAGAATTTGGTTAAGTGTGATTGTTTCCGAACCAAAAGGTGTGTCTATATAATGTTGTGAAGGCAGATAGGACCAGAATAGGATCTGATTAAGCAAGGAAGTGTTATTTCCAGATCAGCAAATAACCTTTTGTTCTCTAACCAGTACAACAGTTAAATCCCCTAACCAGGTAAGCTTTAACAGGCTTCTTGTTTAAATCCTCTAACCAAGTGATCCATTAGCTTGGATTTTAAATCCTCCACTGAGGTTGCCTTTAATAGGGTATTGCCTTTAACATGGTATTGTAGTCAATCCCTTAACTGGGTGGTCCTTAACCAGACCTGTTCTTAACAGGACATTACTGTATAAGCTTCTAATAAGGCTTGGCTCCTAGCAGGGCGAACTTCAGAAGAATTCAAAATACTTGTGGGTATTCATCCCCACCGTGGTTTTTCCCATTTGGGTTTCCACATGAAAAATCATTGTGTCAAATGGTGAATGTTTTTGTGGATGTGTTTTTGATATGGTTGATTTGAATAACTGGTAAATCCACTTAGATATGTTTAGATGACCGAAAGTGATCTAAAATGAGTTATTACTGATATTAGTGAAGTGGTTTAATGCTTTGGTTAAATTGTATTTGAGTTTCATATCTATTACATTGTATCATTGATGTTTTAGTCAACTGGTAAACTTTGACAGTGCAGTTGCAGTTTTTGATACAGTGACTAAACCGGTTAGTTTAGAGGTTAGGGTGGTTAGATAGACACCTCCTTCTTATCTTTTACCTGAAATTTTAGTACTACTGCATTTAAATTTCAACTTTTCCTCAAATAGATTTTTTTTTTCTCAAAAAAAAAACTAGTATCTTAGAAATTGCATTCAATTATCTAATATTCTTTTCTTACATAATTTTAAAATTATGTTTATAACTTATTCAAATTTTTATGTCAAGTTCCTAACTCTATTTTTCTATTTTTCATTGCCATTTAAGGGCCTATTTGGCCAACCATTGTCTTGCACATACTCTTGAATCCATAAATAAGATTATCTTTATATATTGGATTGTGTAAATCTCTTTGCCTTTACTAGATAACTTCCTTTGAAATATATGAGCATCCATATATTTGTTGGCCCTCTCAATTTCCTTTCAATGGTAGAATTTTCTTGATCATTGAAGGATTAAATTTAACAACTAGTTTTTTTGTTGGTTGTCATTTTATGGTCATATTACTCTTTTGAATATATTTTTTAGGCCCTTTTAATTGATAAGTCTATTATTATTTTATTCATGAAGAGGTTTTCATGGACTTTGATTCTATCATTAGGAAACATTTGTTATCTACAAATTTTGAATACTCAAGAGTAAAATGTCATTAATTGGGATATGATTTGTTGGCCAAAACAACATGTTGGTCTTAGACTATGATAAGGTTAATTGAATAGTCAATCTTAACCGACTATAACCTATTGGAAGGTGTAGATAGAAAATTCAACCTTGAGAAAATATTCTTATATCTTTATAGGTGTTTTTGATGAGGTTCTAAGATTTGATTTGATAGAAAAGTTTATTTGAGTTGTAATAGTTTCAAAGACAAGTACTTCCCTTGTTAGGAAGAGAATATTTTGGATAGTGAATTGTTGTGATAAAGCTCTCTTTTCAACTAATTTATGGGATCTCCACTCTCATACTCCTTCCGCTACTTTTCTTGACCACTTGAGGAATATTTATTTAGAGACTAGTTGTCTAAGATTGTTTTTGATAAAGTTCAACAGGTTTTACATGGATCCAAAACCAAGAGTTTTACATAAATTGGCCATCAGCAAACCAAATAAAAACCAAAAGCAAAATAGTGGAACAACCCAGACTGAGCTCAAAAGAAAAAAGAAATAATAGGCAACAAAACAACTGTATCTATTTGGAATGCATTACCCAAACACCGCAATCGGTCACTCACACACGAAGTTCCACGAGTGTGATCTTTTTCAAATCCTAATATTATTTCTATCTCGTCAACCTCTAGAGGAGCCACCTAACTTGGCCCCACCCAAACCAAGATCCATTCTTGAATTTTCCCTCGTGAATTTTCAATTATAGTGCAGAGTTCTTCACGAAGGACACCACCACATCATCTAGAGTCTATGCTTCAACTTTTTTCTTTGATCCCATGGAGCCCAATAGTCCTTTGTTTGAGGAAGTGCTTCCTAAATAGTCATGGGGGGGAGAGGTAATGCTTGAAATCACCCTTCTATTGGGAGATTGTGTACATAACCTCTTGGTCTTCTGAAAGCTGAAAATTACTTTGAGTCCGCCAACTCTAGTTCCACACTATAGAAATTTTTGGATATTGACTTTCAAATATCCTTCGGTGCAAAAGCATCATTCTCATAATAGAAAAAAGGTGCTCCTTGCATGAACACATTGATTTCCTCCAAAGCATGGCCCAATAGGTTTCACAGGAACTCCAAAACCAGTTAGTCCCTCCGGACATAAATTAGAGACATCACATCAGACACTTCAGACATTGTTTGTTTTTATTGCATACACTCTATCTATTTATCACACTTTCCTCTGCTTTTCTCCAATTTCTCTCTTCTAGCCAGTTGATGAGCTTGTTTCCATGTCATTCAAGATAATGCTTGCTTGCTTTCTTTTACGAAATTTGCTTGCACATGACTCTTCATCTTGTATGTTCTGCTTCGGTATAGATATAAATTTTAATTCACGCTCAGATAATAATTAAATAAAATAAGAATTTGTAAAGAAAAGATTTAGTTATTCGATGTTAAATATTATCTGACGGAAAGATCCTAGACAATTCTTGGAGAAAGGAAATATCATTGATAAGCATTTTTTACAAATAACACTGAATCAAATAAATAATAAATGTTTAATGCAATTTTTACAAATAGAACTCGTTCAATGCTTTCATTCACCGACGGCAAAGCCATTTGACCCACA
>NW_026729475.1:0-66676 GCF_030272615.1 Cryptomeria japonica | reverse complement strand
AGAGGACCATTGGATAGAGTAGGAAGGGTGTTTGACTCTTCATTTTGAATAAGACCATTTGAAAAAGTGGAAGAGATCACATCATGATCTTGCTTAGGAAGTGGATTACAAATGAGATTTGGAAGGATGCTTTTCTCTTGAGATGGAAGGGGATCATATTGGAAGAAATGGAAAGGTATATGGGATCATCATGGGATTCTAGTGAAATAGGATCTTTTTGATCATTAGATGGGATTGAGGAGTTTTGGTATCTTGATCTTGATTTATGATAGGACTTGTTTCTTCATTCTTCAAATTATCCTCCTGGCATGGAACCACTTCTAAGGAAGGGATAGGATTTTGCATAGGCATAGGGGATTCTTGGAAGGTCTCCATATATTGCCATGATGGGGAAGCATTTTGTGTGGGACTTTCTGGAGTGGGTACATTTGGAATTGGAGTGCATGATGGCATATGATCTGGGATTTTTAAATCTTTAGAGGAACTTGTATCAATATTGGCATTAACTTGGATTTCCATAGGCAATAGCCCTTGATGATAAACATGAGTAGTTTTATTGTTTGAAAGAGATGAAGACATCATGGAAGGGATGGAGGCCACATATGGAGCCTTGCTAGACATAGGTTCATGATTTTGATCATGCTTAGAAGTAGTTCCTTCTTTTTATTTAGGCGAGTCATTAGGATCTTCAATTCCAATGACACCACTATCAATGAGATCTTGAACCTTATGTTTTAATTCCATGCATTTAAAAGTCTTATGTTCATTTTGTCTATGATATGCACCATACTTACAAATTCACATCCCCATGTGGTCTTTTTAGGCAATATGATAAGATTATGCTCAAGAAGCTCTTTAAAAGTCGACTCAATAGATTGCCCCAAAGGTGTAAACTATCTATCTAGAGAATATTTGGAGGAAATGTCTTTATGTCTTGGTGAAGGTGTCTTGTGAGCTTGTTTGAGATTCGACTTTTGATTGTTAATTATTTGTTGGTTTTAGATTGTCAAATCATATAATCATTTTAGCATTCCTTGAAGTTTCTCACTCTTGATATCATGCATTTGTTTCTCAAATGGAGTCATTGATTTATTTTGTTGGATTTTCATGTCATATATTTCTTTCTTGATATCTTGAGTTATTTGAGCCAAGGTAGCCATGGAAATTGGAGCTAAGGTAGCCATTTACAGTTGATAGGGAGAGGTGTTACAGATGTCAAGGTGAGATCAAAGCTAGTTGTTTGTTGAGGCTAGAGGTTGATGTTCAAACTTATGCGAGTGAGATACATTGACTCTGATTTTAAATTGAGGCTAACTAGCCTAAGTGATACTCGAGAGTGAAGTTTGGAAAAAAGATTGGTTGATTGGATTAGGTTTATTGAGCTAGCTAAGAGGTAACCGACAAAATCATGCAATGCATGGACAGGGGTACACTATCAAGATTCTTTATGCTCATAATTATGATATCAAGTTTTATGCTTGTTGTAGACTAATTTGAGCAGGTTTGACTATTTTGACTGACAATAACAGGAATTAGTACGACAGAGTTTGTAGACCCAGATGATCGTTTAGTTGTTTACAGATGATAAAGATAGTATTTCGTATGAGTGGCTACTTGATTTTGTACGACAGTTGGGCAGACTCCAGACAATAATATGATGAATGCTGTGTATTTTTGTATGAAAAAGTTTAAAAGGGCAAACAACTATTTCTGAGACTTGTACGACAGAGTTTGTAAAGCCAGACGACAAACTATGAGGATTAATGAAATCTCGTATGACAATAGGTATGTAATAGGATGATATTTTAGCAGGCTCGTATGATAGAGGATTGGACAAAGATGAAATTCTGACAGATAGAGTTTTTACGACTAGCGAGGACCAATTTTTGATATAGGACTGATTTTTAATGACCAAAAAGGACTAGTTTTTGACACTGACAGAGTTTATCACTAAGTTATTTGGTATTGTTTTCTCCATTTTTAGTGTTTCAATTTTAGTTTCAGGGATAAAAACATAGAAAACACACAAGATGTTCAATAATTCCAAGAATAGCACGCTAACCCTATGGAAGTTGGCTTAGAGAAGAAAACCTTTACTTGGTGACTTAGGTACACACTCAATAGCTAATTAGAATACGACCACTGAGTCTGATGCAATGGATTCTCAATGCCGTATTAGCTGACTCCAAATGCTAATGGGGGCACGATATGGCAAGTGTCTTGGGAGAGTTACTATCTCTCTTGCACAAAGATTATCAACCTTTCGGAGGTGAACTGGGTAGCATCTAATCTTATAGTTCTTAGTCAGCAATTCCATTTGAAATTACCCCTTGAAGTCACGCAAGCATGATTGAGGCCTATAGCCCAACAAGGTACTGAAATAAGTTGTAGTCACGTAAACATGACTGAGACCATGAGGCCCTACAAAAATGCTCGATATGAGAGATCTTAAAGAGAAAACTCAAATAACACCATCCTCTAAGACTTTAATCACCAGAGGCCTATTTATTATAGTGAGTTGGAATGCTTAGGTCCAGCTGTACTCACTTGGGTCATTATCATAGGGTGATTACTTTTTCCCACTATGACAGGCCCGCTAAAGGTATACAAATCTCAAAACATAGAAAAAGCTTCGAGGGTCTAGATTTTTGATTGTCTATAAAAGACAAGAACATACTCTCCTGCCTCTCTAATTTTTCTGAAAACATGAAAGACAGATTTTTTCTTTAACTAGATAGCAATTTAAGTGCCTAAAAATGAATTTAAAGAATACGTGATGTTTGGTCAATTCTCTTTAGGCAACCTGCAAAACCAATGCATCGATAGTCATGTTGTTTTCTATTCTTTGATAGGCGTATGTGTGATTGATAAATTATTTGACAAGCATTCTACAGGAAACCGGTTAGGCTGTGAAAATCTCAAGCAGATAGAAGACAATTTAGGGTTAGCATCAGTATCATCAAAATTTAATCCAAGAAAAACCCTGAAAAGTAATTTGTTTTAAAAAAAAAAATCCTAATCTAATTCCTCCAACCTACAAGAAATTATTAGAAACCTGCAAGAAGAAAAATTTAGTGAAATATCAAATCTCTTGGTGGGCTTACACAAGCTTAATTTCAAATCTTGGTTACAAATTTTTTACTCCTAATGTTGAAATTTGGAGGATCCCCCAAAAACTAGATTTTGCATTATAACTCCTGGAGGTTCGAAACCCCTCTCAAAAATCCTGACAATATATATGGAATATAACTTAAATACTTAAATGTTATATTTCATATATATATTGACTTTCCACAAGCCTAATTTCAGGCAAACTCTAAAAAAAAAACTTTGTTTTTCATACGATAGAATAGTAACTCGTATGAGTATTCTCACCTGACCATACGAGAATTCTCACAGAACCAAACGAGTAAACACATAAGCAAATGACAAAGCAGTTACTTGTACAACTATTCCCACAAAGAAGAACGACGAAATACAGAATCAGATATTCAGAGCAGAAATTCCTATGATCCCCTTTTCTGCTTCGTACGATAAAACATTGACCTTGAAAGAATGTCGTATGATGCAGCAATAACACTCGTATGATATTTAGCAACAACTATACGGATGAGACCTGTGGGATAGAAAAAATGATTTTGAGGTCGAAGTATTGAATTTCGTGCCCCACAGTGGGTGCCATAAATGTGTGTGTGAAAAGTGGACCTGTATCTATATCTGGAATACACAAAACTTCAATTAAGTCATTATATGCATGGTTAGTAAATCAATAATCAATGAATAATAAACCATTACAAAGTGACCCATTGCCTTCTATTAGATGCGAGTTTAGATTGCTCTCAGATTGATAACCTATCCAGTGAATAAACAACACCTAAACGAAGGATTTTTAAATCTATATCAGCATAAGATTAAGCTAAATGGATGCAAGATGTAAGCTAGATATGCAATATTTCTAACATGATTTAAGCAATATATGAATATTTAAGCTAAATGATTTAAGCAATATGAAATAACTAATATGCAATATCGCAATGTAAATTCTCAATGAACCTAGAGCAAAAATAACATAATAACAATATATTCTCCAGGATCCTGAATTTATAGAAAATTTAGAAAGAAACCAACGGCTGAGATCAAATGATGATGAGTAGTCAAGGTTTTCCAAGAGGAAGCACAATCCGGGTGAATTGATGTGATTGGATGCTTTTCTCAGTTTTAAAGGAAATTGAACTAAAATTAAGATAAAATCAGGAAAAAACTGGTTTATTCTCTATTTCATTCAATTTTAATATTTAATTATTTTAATTGCTTTTTTTGAGATTATTTATCAATATTTAATTTGTTTTTCAAGATTATCTCCCATTGATTTCTTTTCCCAAATTTTAATTCTTTTTTGTCAATTAATTCCTTTTTTGATGATTTAATGGAAAATTGATTTATTTAATTAAATATGCTAGGATATTCAATAAAGTAAATAGGATAATTGTTTAAAAATGATTTACTTGGAATGATCAATTAATTAAATAAATATTTAATTAATATTGGTTGATTAATTTGCCATGTGACATTGATGATTTTAGAAATGAATTGTGCGCTCAAGGTTTATTTAATTGCCTTTGGTTAGGACCTTGGTGACATTGTTGAGATTAGGGGCTCATGGTTTAGATGACCATTTTTGGGGTATTACAGTTACCATAGCAGAAAGTCCCTTTCTTTTCTCCTATAATCTTTCTTAGGTTTATCAATAGTTCATCCAACATCCAACCACATAGATCCAATTTCTCATTTTCTATCATCATCTTATAAGATGCAAAATGTAGGAGCTAGAAACATAATTCTATTGGTTTGATTGAGTTATCTTATAACTGATGACCATGTTACCGAATCTGATGTTTGTGTCGATGATAGTGCTTATTCTCATAGATCGCTTGTTTGATGTGTGTCGGTAATCTTGTTGACATAATCATTAGAAACCTTCTTATCCGGACGCTGCCCAACTTGTGGTAAACCGATGATTTCCCTGATGGCCTCCTCTGTAATCTTATATGGTCTATCTAACCAGATAAAATCTCCATGTACTCTGCTCAAAAAATACCTAACAATTTCATCTTCAAATTCCAGAATGTCCAAAATGTCGGTAAACGCTAGATCCTCAATGTGCTTGTACTTAGGCTTAATCGAACTCCCATTAGCACATTCATGTACATTCCCTTGATATTAGACGTTACCGAATCCTCAATGTGACAATGGATGTAAGCTCTTACATCTTCAACATACACGACTCCTTCTGGGACATGGGAAAAACCACCAACTGAATCTTCCAAGGTAGCCACATGTGGATATTGCTTGAAAATAGGCCTGGGACAGTCCTTGACCTCAACTACAGTTGTATTTGCAACAAAGATAGGTACTAATTATGATCCCGCTTCCATGATTAAAGAAAATATCTGATCACACTAAATCACTCTGAATCTCTTTGAATGCAAGGTGATAAAAAATGAAGTAGATTCAACCTTTTATCCTCTAGGGAAAACCATAATCTTTCATTGACATCAATGACTTTCGGTGAAAGATACCAAATCTTGAACAAAACATATCCATGCTGGATTAGCATCTCCAATGTCTATAAAATCTTCTAGAACCTCTTCTCAGGTTATATGTAACATCTTCATGAATTTTTCCTACCCCTAAGGCAATTGCCTCAGTTACTGAATGAGCTACTTGCTGGTGCAGGAGCAACCTCTGTCGGATAAGCAATCAGTGCATTCCCATCTGCAGATTGATCTTCAGTCTTCCTGACCCATCTCTGAGTATGATCTTTGTTGGATTTCATTAACCTTTTCTTTCCCTTTCTCATTTGATCCTCCATTATTAACCAGTGGATTTCTTATTTCTATAGAATTTAGCTGCAATATGTCCAACCTCATTACATGCATAACATGTAACATTGTTCTTTTGAATTTCTTTGCTAAAACCGGTATAATTGCTTGACCTACATTGATTAGCCATATGTCCAAATTTTCCACATGCATAACATTTTACATTCATTCTGCAATCTTCTATCTTATGACCATACTTATTACACTTAAAAACCGGGATCAGAATTGTTGTTCTGATTCGCTCTATTTCTACATTGCCTAGCCATGTGACCAAATTTATTGCAAACAAAACATCTACCATTAAATTTATAAGCATTAAACTGCCTTACCGATGCCTTATGGTTTTGATCTTCATTTGCAGTACTAGAACTCTATCCTTGCTCAAATCCAAGTCCACTAGAATCTCCATTTTGCCTTTGTCCCTTCAAAAACTCATCTAATTATGTTGAACTAATCTTGAATTTTTCTTTATACTCACTTGCAGTAGTTAGATCATCTCTCAGAATTATCATTTGTCTCTCAAGCTCTTGTTCCTTACTCTGGGATTGTACTAAATTAGTTCTCAACATATCATTCTCATGAACCAACCTACCACATTCTTCAAATTTGTTCTTCAGAGATACAACAAGATTTTCTTCCTTTTTCTTCTGGTCCTCAATCTCCTTAGATGTTCTCATAGTTATAGCTTGCATTTCATTTCTCATAACCATGTTCTCCTGACATAGCTTCTAACATTGTTCCTTAAGTGCATATTTCTCTTCATCATCTTGATTTTGCAAAAGTTCCTTCCTCCTAGCTTGAATAGATGACAACCTCTCTTGTAGGAAAAGAATGAATTCCTGAGCAGAATTTAATTCATTTTGTAACTTCAAGTTCTTCATCCTTTCAGCATCATAATCTTCAAGTGCCATCTCAAGTTGCTTTTCCAAACCCATATCCATGGATTCCAGATTCAGGATCTCCCTCAAGCTGTTAAACTTCCTTCGAGGCACAAAGCTCTGATACCAATTGTTGGAATCCAAGAACACTGAGAGGGGGAGGTGAATTAGTGTTCTACCTGTATGATTAATTTTAACCTTATTAAAACATGCATACACCAACTGATATACTGATACATATATAATTGAAAGAAGTAAAGAAATCAATAAGCCAATCACATAAATTAATACCATCACACAAATTTATACGTGGAAAACTTCAAAGAGGAAAACCCACAGTGGGATTTGTGACCCACAATATCAATCCACTCGCCATATGAAGAAATATTACAAAATATAGGGGCTTGCACTTACAAGAAGGCTTACAGCCTAGAGCACACTGCTCAATCACAAAAGGAGCCTCTCTAACTACATATAAATCCAGACTACAATCCAAAGAAATGATTGAACTATTAAGATAACATCTTCTATGCCAGAATGTAGTTCTAGTTAAGCTCTATCTATTCTGATCTGAAACCCTAAACCTTTTACCGGAATAACCCTTACATAAATATCCTCACATACATGATCTCTCTCATATGTTTCACATCTCCTTTACTTTTTGCTTCCTAATACATATTTGCATCATATCATATATATCAAAATGATCTAACCATCTAACCTATATACCATATACAGTTTATCATGCCCTATGTCAGCTTACAAAGATAATTACAATATCAATATACATACCAGCTAGATAACATAAATACATGAATATCAAAAAGAATTTTTGATGCCGGATCTAAGAGATATCAAACTCCAATATCGATAACCTTATTCTAAACCATGTTGGCCTGCATTACTGGTAACCAAAGAAATCCTTCCTTCCTAGTGGCATCGGTGCTGGTACTAGCGAAGTGTATATAAAGTGCTTGCCAGTACACAACTGAACCAAAACATGAAGTCGGAACAAGATACCATGTTACCATCAATGACAACATAGTGAAACCAACCAATTGAGTGTCAACTGCCAACATGAATAACTATTGGTTCATTACAATCTACCCTTATATCTTTCAACATTTGCTTCAACCATAGAACTTGTGTATATATAGTAGCAGCAACAACATACTCAACTTCAATAGTAGATAAAGAAGTAAATGACTTTTTTCTTATTGATCCATGAAACAAGTTTCTTTCCAAGAAAGAAAGCTCCACCGGATGTGCTTTTTGATCATCTATATCTCCAACCCAATCTGCATCTGTATATGCACATAGTGTAAAGTCATCATCTTTAGGATACCACAATCCATATTCAGTTGTTCCTTGTAAATATCTGAAAATCCTTTTCACTGCACTCTCATGATTCTCTCTAGGATCACTCTGATATCTTGATACAATATAAGCTGCATTCATTATATTCGGTCTAGTCTAAGTCAAATATAATAGACCTCCAATCATAGATTTATGCCTTGTAGGATTTACCAGAGCTGATATATCTTTCTTTGTTAATTTCTCACTTGTAACCATAGGAGTACCAACTAGTTTAGAATTCTCCATACCAAATTTCTTTAACAACTCTCTAGCATACTTAGTTTGATAGATGAAAATACCTTTATTAGTCTTAGTAATCTATAAACCTAAGAAAAATCTCATTTCTCCAATCATAGATGTATACACCTAAAAATGGTCTGAAGATAATTAATTGAATAAGTAATTATTTAATTAATCTCTCCTCCCCAATTTAATTGAATTCACTAAGCAATTTGATTAAATTTCCCTTTTCATCTACTTATTAATAAATCTAAGGATTTATTAAATAGGTTCATTTCATTTCCCCCCTTTAATTAATTAATTCCCTCCACCAAAATCATTTCTTCTAATTCCCTAATTAATTAAAACAAGTCATTTATGAGTTGTTGAGATTAATTAGCCATTTTCCTAAATATTTGAATTTCTAAGTTCAAATTCTCCTAACTTCTACCACTCCTAAACCTAACCATTCCTAAACCTAACCCATTCTACCTACCACCTTGTCCCCTTTCATCCAACATCTTCTAGAACCTTTGTGACACTTGTCACTAAGTGTTCCCTTTAATCCAACTCCCTTTGCCAACTTCCTCCAATTTAACCATTGATATCTTCAGATCAATCTCAACCATTGATTCATGCCAACTCACCCCTAGCCTTGGGAAATCCTATAAATAGACCCTATTTTGGAGAACAAAGGGCCAATTTATGAATTCATGCCAATTCACATTCATTTGGTCCCAATTTGATTTCATCATTTGCATTGTTATTATAGGCATCTAGCTTATAGTTTATCATTGTTAGCAATGTTATCATGCTCAATTCAGCTTAAATCTTAGCTTAATCATGCTAGATCAATCATTCATATAGCTTAATCATGTTATTCTTGCTAGATCATGCAGTTTTAGCATTCAAATCCTCCATCTAAGTGTAGTCAAGTCACTGGAATTTGCATACTAAGATCTGAGAGCAAAATTCATACTCGCATTTACTAGGAGGCAATAAGTCGATTAGCTATGGTTTTGTCTTCCATTGTTTCAATTTTCTAACCATTGCTTGTAATGATTTATTGAGTGCATTGTGGTTGCAGGTACAGGTACACTTCACAAAGCATGACATTTTGGCACCCACCGTGGGGCCAAATCATCATTTTCAGCCTCCCAAGCTTCCTCAAACTTCATCTCTGCCGGATCAAAATCAGATTGTCGTACGAGTTGCCTTTCTAGCTCATACGAACTTCCTTTTAGTCTCAGATGACACCTCATCCTGACTCGTACAAGGTATAATCCTGACTCATATGAGATTTTAGACTGCAAATTCTTTACTCGTACTAAGCTAATCCTATGTCGTACGAGTTGATTTTCACACTCGTACTAGAGCTAATTTTATGTCATACGAATTTCTAGCTGTTAAATCTTATGTCGTACGAGTCAATTTTGGTCCATGTGCAAAATCTAATCATTTGTCGTTCTGTCTGATAAATCATTTTGTATGAGTTTCTGCATCTGTGATTTTTTTTGAAAAAACTGCAAATTAGAAATTTCAAATTTGCCTATACGTCGGTAATTTGCGTTTTTGAAAATTGCATCTAGAACTCTTGGAGACCTTTCCAACAAGGTAAACGGCTTGTAATTTCGAGTCCCGAGCAAAACGTTATGCCTATCTGAAGTTAGGATAAAATTTCATATAATTTTTTTGAAAATTTCATAGTTTGGATCACTAATGCTAATCTTGTTATGTCTATGAGATGTTTGCAGCCTAACTCTTTCTTGCAGATACTCTTGTCAAAGATATGCTTGTCAAAGACAAAATTCAAAACAATGACTAGTAATGAGTTTTTGCAGGTTGCCTAAGGATTCAGCTAAAAAAAACTTTGTGTATTCTTTAAAGATTTTTAGGCACACTTCAATTTGGGCTTAAAGAAATGAACTATCATGTCTTATGTGCTTGTGATGATAGGTGAGTATGCTCTCACCTTTCTTAGGTGATCAGAAAGCTAGACTCATCTTTTTGCTTTCATTAGTGCATCTCTTTAGCAGGCCTGCCCTCCCGAGGAGTTATTAACTCTTAGCCATTAAGGCCGGTGAGAGGGGAACGACCTAAGTGGGAATGGCTAATGCCAAGTAATCCAACCCACTATAAAATAAATATGTTTTTGATGAAAATCAAAGCAGCGGCAGTGCTCGGGAATAGCTCTCCTTCGTACCTTCAGGTATATCAAACCTTGGTTTTCAAGGCTGGGAGACCTCTTAATTGAGTTTATACCTCGACGCGCCGAACGAATCCCTTACTAGTGCCGGTTAAAATAGAAGCTACCTGATTCACCTCCGAAAGGGTGATAATCTTTGTGCAAGAGAGATAGTAACTCTCCCAAGACACTTGCCATATCGTGCCCCCATTAGCGTTTGGAGTCGGATAATACAGCATTGAGAATCCATTGCGTGAGACTCAATGGCCGTATTCTGATTAGCTATTGGGTGTGTACCTAAATCAGCAAGCAAAGGTTTTCATTCTCAGCCAACTTCCTTAGGGTTTAGCTTGATTGAGAGTCATGTATCACATCATGTGTTTGTTGTGTATTCATCCCTAAATTGCAAAATCAGACACTTAAAAACTGAAAAACCAAAGTAAAACATCAAAATTCAGTGATCAAAAACTCAAACAAATAAACACTTGTTATCTCTGTCAGGTTACCTATCGTATGAGTTAGGATTCTCTATCGTATTGCTTGATCTTCTATCGTACAAGTCAAGGTTCTACGTCGTACGAAAAATTGTTGTTCACATGAAGTCACTAGTCTGTCATTCTGTCTTGTATCCCTTGTCATTCTATGTTGCATAATCTGTCGTACGAAACTCTGCATCTATCAGTTCAAAGCTGTGTCATGCATGCCTGTTTCAGCTTTATCATTTCTGCCTGATCAATTTGCAGTAAGCATAAACACCTGTTATCTATCAATCCATGCTTAAATTGTCTACTTGGTTTTCTTGGTCAAGTTATCACTTGTCAAAATCAAACTTTAGAAAATAAACACCTCAAGATTTTCAAAGTGTTCACCCCCAACAAGTTCAAGATCTAAACATCTCAAAGTGCATTACCACCCTCTTTGATAAACTGATCACTCAAACATAGTTTCTCATCAGGATCAATCATCCTTTATCATGAAACTGAAACGTTTGGTCAAGATAACTTTGTCCCACATTGTAGGATATATCATTCCTACTGAACCTAGTTCTTATCAAATCATCACCATTGCACTCCTAAACCAAAGATCGAAAAACTTGCAAACCTTTAAACACTTGAACCATCTTTTAGTGTCATATCACTCTATGGCCTTGAAATTGACTATTAATCACTTACCAAAACAACCTTTAAACAATCAAATCTTAGCACAATATCAAACACAATGCCCATTTTAACAAGAGAGCAAAGACATAAGATCGCTAAAACATTTGAAATAGCTGAAAAATATATCGACATGACATACCAAAGCAAAACATAAGAAGAAGACATAACAAGCCAACATATCAGAGAAATCAAACAAGGTCAAGATCATAATCCAACTATGTTAAAACCTCACAAGGATTCAAACACATCTCAAAAGAAAGGTGGTTCTTTTATGCACCTCTTAAAGAGATCCCTAAAGGATTTGGCTAAAGAAGATCAAAATCATGCGCCCATGTCTAACAATGATCCATCCATCCATAAGCAAACTGACTCTCCAAAGGCATCTATTCCTACACCTCTTGAAAGCTTGAAAGAACCTTCCATAGCATCCTTGCCAAATAACGCATCCAAAGCTAAAGTTCCCCAAGGGATATCCAAAATTGCCATCAAGCCTATTTTAGAGGATCCTATTCAAAGCTCATCTCCTTCATATCCAAGCATTAATTCATTGCAAAATCCCCATAACACTTCCTTGCAAATTGAAGTCCTCATTCATAGAATGCTTGTTAAATGTGTCCTAATAGATGGGGGAGCTAGCTTGAACATTTGCTCTATGAATCTTGTCCATGCTCTAGGCTATTCAGAAGATGCAGTTGATCCCCAGAAAAAGATAAAAATCAAAGCACATAATCAAGAAGAGCATTCATCTAAAGGAATGGTGATATTACCCATCACAGTGGGACCTTTGCAGAAGGACATACCATGCCAAGTTCTAGATGTGGACCTACCATACAATATACTCTTGGGGAGACCATGGAAAGAAGACATGCAGGCTATTACATCAACATATCATCAATGTGTCAAATTTCCATACAATGGACAGGAAATCACAATATCAGCAGAATCAAATCCAGTGCAGTGTTGTAATAATCAGAAATCAGTTTTACATAACAAAGAGGCAGCATCTTCAAGCACACAATCAAAGGAACAATCATTTGAATCAATTTTGTCAAACATATAAGAACAAATGCAGGTGAAAGATCAAGGAAATGAAGAATATTTGCTATCATGGAAAAACAAACAAGAGAAACTTCAAATTGAGAGGGATGAAGAAGAAGATATAGTAGTCGATGTAGTTCACACGTATGCAGAACAAATGTTAGGAACTAGCCTACTTGAATCAGAATCACATTCGACTAACATGGACTTAACCGAGGACGATCAGGATTTTCTTATGCAAGGTCATTCTGACAAGAGTACCATTCTAGACATCGACATGCATACTGAAAGCTCTGACATCTCTATCATGACCCCTAATAGCTTTGAAACATCTCAACCTGAAGATCCTTTATCATTAAGCTATCCTGAACCTATGGATTGGGAAACTGAAGGACATACTGCTATTGATACCTTTCTGAATGACCATGCCATATCCTTATATCTTGATGAAATCAAACCCGCAACAACTTTTACCAGGGATTCCACTAACGTATCTTTGAGTCAAATGGATGTCAAATCTCCTAGTCGCAAAAGTGAAAATCAAGAAAACAATATCAAGTCTAATGCTGAAAACCATTTCTTGGCAACATTAGACCAAGAAAAAGTAAAAACAAAGGACGCATCCAATGGTGAAAACCTCCTTGAGGCACCGGAAGATGGGAGATTTGACACCTTACCTGAATGTTATCAATAGAAGTTATCTATCATAGTAGTACCAGCAAAGGCAACTATCATTGGCACAACTAATCTACATCCAGCAGCAGCAATCTCTCTATCAAAATTAGCAAGGCAAAAATATCTAAAACCATTCAAAATATGGCAAGTCAATTTTACCTGGTCATATATAGATGTTATAGGGTTTGATCCATATCTTACAATACATCACCCGAATATCAGTCCAGGAGCAAGCATCAATAATGGAACACATCATGGATCAGGAACAAGCATCAACAATGGAGCACATCATGGATCAAGAGCAAGAATCAATAAAGGAACACAACATAAATCAGAAGCAGGCATTATATTCATCAAAATGGCTGTAGAATGGAATATAACACAACTTCAAGTCTTTGGAGACTCCCAGCTTGTCATTAATCAAATCAATGATGACTATCAAACCAAAGATGACAAACTCATGCCTTATAAAAAGATGGTGGATGATTTCAAGAAACACTTTATAGAAATAACTTTTGAACAGATCCCCAGAAATGACAACAAAGCAACTGATGCCATGGCTACACTTGCTTCTCTATTACAGACACAGGAAAATCAAGAGAGTTATGAATTCCTGGTTGAAGAGTTGTTTCATCCCGCCTATAATTGTCCTGATTCCCAAACCATCTGTCAACTTATTGGACACAATTCCTCCCACTATGGCCAAACTTACACATACCTGAAAGATAACATCTTACCTATTGACTTATCAAAAAATCAAAAGAGAAATTTTATTCGCCAATCCTCCCATTATACTCTCGTCGTAGATACCCTGTATAAACGAGGTCTATAAGGTACTCTCTTAAGATGTCTTGAACAAGAAGAATCTGAGAAGGCTTTACATGAAGTCCATAATGACATTTGTGGCACTCATTCAAGTGGTCTTACCCTTTCGAAAAAACTCATACGCTTGGGCTACTATTGGCCGACTATGGAACGAGATTCTTTTAAAATAGCAAGAACATGCAAACAATGTCAAATCCATGGGAATTTGATCCATACACCAGCACAAGAACTACATGCTTTAGCAACATCTTGGCCATTTTGTCAATGGGGACTTGATCTAGTAGGAAAGATAAATCCTTCCTCATCTAATGGACATAAATTCATCCTAGTAGCTACTGAATATTTCACAAAATGGATTGAAGTTGTACCTCTCATCAATATCACAGGAAAACAAATTGCTGCATTTATCTTGAACTATATCATCTATCGGTATGGAATACCAATGACCATTATCACTGATAATGGGTGACCATTCAAGATTCAAGATGTACAAGAGCTATGTGAGAAGTTCAAAATCCACCATAGATTCTCCACACCATATTATCCACAAGAAAATGGGCAGGCAGAAGCATCTAACAAAACTATCCAAAAAATTCTTAAAAAGACAGTGAATGATGCTGGGAAAGATTGGCATATCCAACTAAATCTTGCTCTATGGGCCTACCACACCAGCATCCGCACACCGACAGGTGCCACACCTTTCTCTCTTGTATATGGATCAGAAGCCATATTACCAATCAAAGTAGAGATACCTTCTCTACGTGTGTCACTAAAAGGTCTCATCCCAGATGAAGAACAAAGAATATCTAGACTGCAAGAGTTAGAACTAATCCATGAATGCAGACAAAATGCCTTTGATCATCTAAAGGTATATCAGCAAAGAATGTGTCAGAGATATAATCATAAGGTTAAACAAAGAATCTTTCAAGTGGGAGAACTAGTGCTAAAAGAAAATCCACGCAACCAGGCAGATCGAGAAAAGAAAGGCAAATTTGAATCAAACTGGTTAGGTCCATTTGTGGTCACAATAGTATTTGGGTCAGGAGCACATCAGCTATCAACACAGGACGAGGATCAGCTCGAGGAACCCATCAATACCAGGCATCTGCAAAAATTCTATGTCAATTTTGAGCTTAATCAAACAAGTAGACCAAACAGTTAGACAACTCTTATCAAGCAAAAAACTAAGACACATCCAGCATTGAACACAAGATCAGACTATCAAGCTATCACAAAATCAATCTAAGCACATCACACACTTTTCAGTGGATAATATCTTTTTGAATGATTGATTGTAACATGATTGTTCAACTTTTCTATATTGCTTTTCGCTATCATGATTTCTGAGTGACTCCTGGATGTCATTGACTAGAGGAACAAGGAAGAAACATGATATTTTTCTTGTCTGCTATCTGAAAATTAATCATTAATATGTGCAAATTTGTCTCGAGACATGATCATCAGAATATCATTGAAGACATTTCCAATTTGCATATTGAAATGATTAATAGTGCCTGTTTTACGCAAACAACACTCAGGGCATCTCAGTTCAATTATACCTCGATGCTTGTGTTAACTTGCTATATCAAAATCCAGGAAAATAGTACTTAGGTCATCATGGTTTAATTATACCATCGATGTTTGCACTCACTTCCCACATTTCAAAAGCTCAATGATGACAAAAATGCAAAATAATCCAGTGACTGGTCCAGTCATAGCTTTGCATTTCATTCTTGCATGGATCCCAAAAGCTCCTTTTATCCAAGGCTAACTCTATTGCAGGAATCATCAAAGTATCATCACATGTGTATACATAATTAGAATAACTCATATATTGTCAACTCAGCAAAAATCTTATGCTATCTCCCTCAAATGCATCAACATCAGCATATCCAAAAATTTCTGCAACTGATATCAACAAACTGTCAGTTCTTTATCTAATAAACCTTATCAATTCTATCACATCTTATACAGGATGTATCCTTCCTGAAACCAGACATGATCATCAATGTCTTATACAGGATGAATCCTTCCTGAAACTAGACGTTATGATCATCCATGTCTTATACAGGATGAATCCTTCCTGAAACCAAACTGAATCAAATCAATCAAGATTTTTCAATCTTACCAATCTAGGCAATCAAGCTAATCAAAGAACTCGCACTTTCATCAAACAAAAGTTGCAGAAATCAAATCAAATCTATCAAGATATCAATCTCGCAAAAACTCCAAAGATCAATTATCTCAATTGATCTCCTGAGGGGGCATCATTATACTGGAATTTAGTAATCAAGAGTTGGGGCATCCTATCAAATCAATACCATCATCAAAATGAGATTATTCTTTGAATCAACACGTCATCACACCTCGCTTCAAAGAGGGGCAAAATGTATACACCTAAAAATGGTCTGAAGATAATTAATTGAATAAGTAATTATTTAATTAATCTCTCCTCCCTGATTTAATTGAATTCACTAAGCAATTTGATTAAATTTCCCTTTTCATCTACTTATTAATAAATCTAAGGATTTATTAAATAGGTTCATTTCATTTCCCCCCTTTAATTAATTAATTCCCTCCACCAAAATCATTTCTTCTAATACCCTAATTAATTAAAACAAATCATTTATGAGTTGTTGAGATTAATTAGCCATTTTCCTAAATATTTGAATTTCTAAGTTCAAATTCTCCTAACTTCTACCACTCCTAAACCTAACCATTCCTAAACCTAACCCATTCTACCTACCACCTTGTCCCCTTTCATCCAACATCTTCTAGAACCTTTGTGACACTTGTCACTAAGTGTTCCCTTTAATCCAACTCCCTTTGCCAACTTCCTCCAATTTAACCATTGATATCTTCAGATCAATCTCAACCATTGATTCATGCCAACTCACCCCTAGCCTTGGGAAATCCTATAAATAGACCCTATTTTGGAGAACAAAGGGCCAATTTATGAATTCATGCCAATTCACATTCATTTGGTCCCAATTTGATTTCATCATTTGCATTGTTATTATAGGCATCTAGCTTATAGTTTATCATTGTTAGCAATGTTATCATGCTCAATTCAGCTTAAATCTTAGCTTAATCATGCTAGATCAATCATTCATATAGCTTAATCATGTTATTCTTGCTAGATCATGCATTTTCAGCATTCAAATCCTCCATCTAAGTGTAGTCAAGTCACTGGAATTTGCATACTAAGATCTGAGAGCAAAATTCATACTCACATTTACTAGGAGGCAATAAGTCGATTAGCTATGGTTTTGTCTTCCATTGTTTCAATTTTCTAACCATTGCTTGACATGATTTATTGAGTGCATTGTGGTTGCAGGTACAAGTACACTTCACAGAGCACGACAATAGACATTAATCCATTCTTCATATTATCAGAGAATTGCATACATAACTTTTCCTCACCTCCAAAAATGATATCATCCACAAAGACCTCAACAATCAATATGTCATCATTGGTGATCTTGTAATATAAGTTACTGTTAGTATTACCTTTAGTGAAACCAAGCTTCAAAAGATATTTGTTCAATCTAGCATACCAAGCTCCATGGGATTGGTTCAATCCATATAAAGCTTTCCTCAATCTACAAACCATGTTATTGTCATTTGAAAGAGAGAGTCCATCAGGTTGCTGAATGTAGAATTCCTCTTCAAGATCTCCATTTAGAAATGCACACTTAACATTCATTTGATAAACTTTGTATTTCTTATGGGCAACATAAGCAAGAAATAATCTCATAGCTTTAATCCTAGCTACCAGAGAAAAAGTTTCATCATAATCAATTCCTTCCTTCTGAGAATATCCTTTCTAGACCAATTTAGCTTTGTTCCTCACAACTTTTCAATCTTCATTCAATTTATTCCTAGAAACACATTTATTTCCAATAATATTCTTATTTTTAGGTTGGAGAACTAAAGTCCATGTGTTGTTCCTTTCTATCTGATCCAATTCCTCTTCCATATCTTTCATCCAACATTCATCCTTACATGCTTCATCTATTGATGCCAATTCAATTTGAGAAATTAAGCATACCTCTTCATCTGCCAACCTTCTCCTTGTTATCACTCCTTTTCTCTTATCTCCAATGATCTAATTTTCTGAATGATTTAACCTTACATACCTAAGAGTCTTTTGATTATTTGTATCTCTTCTTTGATCTTCAGTTACTGTTGAATTTTGTGATACCTGTCAGGGTAACTGGTTCAACATTCTATTCTAGTACAAGTGTTACCGATTCAGTTATGATCATTTCCACTTCCGGTTCTCTCTCATAAGTTCTGATTTGACCTCTGTACTGCTCATCCATCTTGACATTAATGCTCTCCACAATTCTTTGCAATCTTTTGTTATAACATCTATATGCTTTAACTTCATTTGAATAACCAAGAAATATTCCTTCATCACATCTAGCATCAAAATTTCCAATGGAATCATCTCTTTTGATATAGCATTTACTACCAAATATTTTGAAGCACTTAACTCTAGGTGTATGAACAAACCATAACTCATAAGGTGTCTTACTGATGTCTCCTTTGATATGAACTCTGTTGAATGTGTATACCACCATGCTCACAACTTCTCTCCAATAGATATGAGGAAAATTAGCTTCCATCATCATAGAGATAGTTACATCCATAATAGTTTTGTTCTTTCTTTCCACAACACCATTCTACTGAGGTATCCGGGGTGCAGACAACTATCTCCTTATCCCATGTTTCTCACAATAACTATTAAACTCATCAGATGTGAATTCAACACCCTGATCAGATCTTAAGCATTTGATCTTCAATCCTGTCTCTGTCTCAACCATAGATTTAAAGTTATTGAACTTTTCAAAGGCTTCATATTTCTCCCTAAGAAAAGTAACCCACATCATTGTAGAATAGTCATCAATGATTAGAATGAAATATCTATCACCCTGAAAAATTCTTATTCTATCAGGACCACACAAATCAATATGATTAAGATCAAGAATATCATTAGATTTTTCTTGAATACTCTTAAAAGAAGTTTTGACTTGCTTTCCCATTTGACATTCCTTACATACCAAATTATGAGGCTTCACAATCTTAGGTAT
Source organism: Cryptomeria japonica (assembly GCF_030272615.1). Taxonomy (NCBI): domain Eukaryota; kingdom Viridiplantae; phylum Streptophyta; class Pinopsida; order Cupressales; family Cupressaceae; genus Cryptomeria; species Cryptomeria japonica. Next base: position 47,362 of record NW_026729475.1, on the reverse strand, counting down.
ATCTCTAACTGCCTTAGTTGAGCTGATATTTACAATGCAATCAAGATTCACATGACACAAGCTCTTATGACATAGCCAACTCTCATCAATATGTGCAATCAAACATGTCTTCTCTCTAGAGTTGAAATGAAAGATGTTACCTCTAGTTTGAGTACCGATTGCAATCTCCAATCAAGATTGCTTGATGATTTTACATTTTTCATCCTTGAACTGTAATTGAAATCCCTTAGCCACTAACTGTCCTACACTCAAATGATTATGCCTTAAGACTTATACATAATAAACATTATCAGTGTTATGCTTACCATCCAATGATATAGTTCCTCTTCCTCTGATCATTCATGCTTTGTCATCTCCAAATATGACAAGACCACCATCAAATTCTTGCAAAGATAGAATATCCTTTGTAGACCAATCTAGCCTTGTTCCTCACAACTTGTCCATCTTCATTCAATTTACTCCTAGAAACCCATTTAGTTCCAATAATATTCTTATTTTTGGATCGGAGAACTCAATTCCATGTGTTGTTCCTTTCTATCTGATCCAATTCCTCTTCCATAGCTTTCATCCAACATTCATCCTTACATGCTTCATCTACTGATGCCAGTTCAATTTGAGAAATTAAGCATACCTCTTCAACTGCCAACCTTCTCCTTGTCATCACTCCTTTGCTCTTATCTCCAATGATTCAACCTTACATACCTAAGAGTCTTTTCATTTTCTATTTCTCTTCTCTGATCTTCAGTTACTATTGAATTTTCTGATACTGTCGGGGTAACTGGTTCAACATTATGTTCTGATACAAGTGTTACTAGTTCAGTTATGATCATTTCCACTTCCGGTTCTCTCTCATAAGTTCTGATTTGACCTCTGTACTGCTCATCCACCTAGACATTAACACTCTCCACAATTCTCTGCAATCTTTTGTTATAACATCGATATGCTTTAATTTCATTTTAATAACCAAGAAATATTCCTTCATCACATCTAGGATCAAAATTTCCAATGTAATCATCTCTTTTGATATAGAATTTACTACCAAAGATTTTGAAGTACTTAACTGTAGGTGTATGAACAAACCTTAACTCATAAGGTGTCTTACCGATGTCTCCTTTGATATGAACTTTGTTGAATGTGTATACCATCATTCTCACAGCTTCTCTCCAATAGATATGAGGCAAATTAGCTTCCATCATAGAGCTAGCTGCATCGAGAATAGTTTTGTTCTTTCTTTCCACAACACCATTCTGTTGAGGTGTCTAGGGTGCAGACAACCGTCTCCTTATCCCATGTTTCTCATAATAACTATTAAACTCACTGGATATGAATTCAACACCTTGATTGGATCTTAAGCATTTGATCTTCAATCCTATCTCTGTCTCAACCATAGCTTTAAAGTTATTGAACTTTTCAAAGGCTTCACATTTCTCCCTTAGAAAAGTAACCCACATCATTCTAGAATAGTCATCAGTGATTAGCATGAAATATCTATCACCCTTAAAACTTCTTATTCTATCAGGAGCACACAAATCAGTATGAATAAGATCAAGAATATCATTAGATTATTCTTGAATACTCTTAAAAGAAGTTCTGACTTGCTTTCCCATTTGACATTCCTTACATACTGAATTATGAGGCTTCACAATCTTAGGTATATCTCTAACTACCTTAGTTGAACTGATATTTACAATGCAATCAAAATTCACATGACACAAGCTCTTATGATATAGCGAACTCTCATCAATATGTGAAATCAAACATGTCTTCTCTCCAAAGTTCAAATGAAAGATGTTACCTATAGTTTGAGTATTGGTTGCAATCTCCAATCCAGATCGCATGATGATTTTACATTTTTCATCCTTGAACTGTAATTGAAATCCCTTATCCACTAACTATCTGATACTCAAATGATTATGCCTTATGAATTATACATAATAAACATTATCAGTGTTATGCTTACCATCTGTTAGTGAACAGATTGTCCTCTTACTTAATTTCTTTTAATTTACTCTATGCCCAATGTTATGAAGAGAACAGAATCATTCACTACAGTTGAGAAAGTATTAATTTTACTTTAACTTCCTCTCTGAATTTTTCTACAGGTACAGCTCCCTTATCTGATTTACAATGAATTCAACTTTTATAATTACACTTTTTCCTGAAAGTGCATAAGGTTCTCTCAACTACTCTTAGGTAGTGAGGTAATTACAAAATACAGATCGCAAATGAAAAGATTCACATACATATAATCAACAAAATCTATCTCAAAGAATGGATTTTCTGCTAGATTTTCAACATATATCAAAACAGGAAATAGATGAACTTACGACTAACCAACAACAATAAGGAAATTTCGAATCGCCGAATTATCTCCACAAAGTGATAATAATTCAACACTCAGAACGCAAAGTTTCAAAGTATAACTCGAAATTTTTCATATATGTATATCCAACTTCAATGCACAAAGTCTTTGGAAGCTAAAACATGCATATACTATCCTTGATCACTGTACTTCAAAAAAATCTATCTTAAAACTATATTTAACTTGCTATTCCTTTCCCCTCTATTGCTAATCCCTTCAAGACAGTTTTATGCCCCAGCATTTATAGTCATTTTTTTTTTTTAAAATCCTGAAGGGCCTCCCTTAAAACCCAGCCCTATTGGGTTAATACAAGAAACCGTTATGAAACTAGAAAGCAGTTATCAAAAAGATAGAATGCCAGCGGGTGACAATTCAGTTCCCACTATATTCGTCGGCTTCCTCCTCATTTCCGATGGTTTGTCGTACCAGCTTCCAGCTCTAGAAAGTAGACATGAATTCCTGCGTGGCCTGTGAGTGCGGGTTCTTTAAACTCATCAGCCGGGCTCTACATGCATCCTTCTGCCACCTGTACTCCTTCATCTTTAGGCTCTGACATGGCATCAACTTCTCATTGAGGTGCAACATGGATTCTATACCTGCCAACGAAGTGAAATCATTGACCTTGGGCATTTCTTTATCTCTAATCTATTCAACTGCTTCGGTGAAACTTTTGGTTAACACTTCAATGTCCATGCTACCTTCATCCAATTGTAAGATGCCTGTGGGGTTGACAATCTTCATGTCTTTAACCAGTTCCTTATGCATGTCTCTGATTTGATTCTTGACGCCTTGGACCTCTTTGATGGCTTCTTTGTAGATGGACTCCTTCCAGCTCATATTACTTTTCAGGATAAATAATGTGCACGGGTCCATGACTTTCATGGGGTTTTCACCTAAGAATTTGAGAACTCCAAACTTTTCAACCTCAGTTACCCAGGAAACTATGGTTTGGCACCGTGACAATTCTGTCTCCCATACTGGTATCAAAGTTTGAATCTCCCCGAGCAATGCTTCACCCTCGGAATAGATACTAGTAATTTCGGAAATAAACTTATTCCCTTGCTCTAATATGCTATTTACCCAACTAACCACAGCGTCTGACAACAATTTTCCCCTCTGCATCTGTTTCATCAATTGCTGGCTTTCGGCGGAATTTGGATCGAATGGCTGAGGCAGCTGGATTATTGGGTTAGGCCCTAAATTAATCAGCGAATTGATGTATGTGGCCATCGTCACCACCATTGCTTTCAATTCTTTCTTCTCTTTAGAATCTTTTTTTGATTGAGTGAGCATGTGATCAGTAGAAAATTTAAAGAAATTATTACCAGTACTCCTATTAAGGGTACCTAGTTCAATAGAAGTGACTTTGAATCCTTCCTCATCAATTTCCCCTGATTCCCTTTTCTGTTTATAAGTAGCCACCTCCGCTATGATTTTCCCCGTCACTGGATCTTTAGAGAGACAAGCATCTATTTTCATTTTCTTTGCTTTAGATCCTCTAGCCGCATACCTAGTGACAATATCTTTTACTGGCGAGGCCACTGGTTGTAAACTCTGTTTCTTATTGATTGAATTTGACAACCATAAAGGAACAGTGGGAGTGGTTGATATCATCTAAGTATCTTTAATCGGAGTCAAGAAATTGGGTTGATCTGTCTTTGGTGTTTCAATGAATTGGACTTCATCGTCTGCTTCATCTTGAAAAGGGGACTTATCACTTGAATCCCGCTCTGGTGATGTCATTTTCTGCTTCTGGGAACTAGGCTGCTCCAAAGCTTTGTTCTTGGAATGGGATCTTGTCCTAGGAGCCGTGACTTGGGAAGGAAACTTTATTTTCTTATCTGAGGCCAATGTATCACCTACAACATGAGAAAGTGGAATGTCAGATTGAAGCGGTTCCGAGAGAGAAATCACCTTAGGAGAAGACTCATTGATGTTTCCATTTCTTTTCCTTTGCAGCCAGTCATCCGTATAAGTTAATATGGATCTGGCTCTCAAATTAATATCGTCATCTTCCTCCTTGCTCCAATCAACTGTCAAGAATTTTGCTTCGTTTGATCCTTCCCATCCGGGTTCAACTAAAAATGAACCATCTTCGATGATTCCCTGTGTTTTGAACTTCAATTTGAAAGAGCTAATTTGCTGCAAGGTGAGTCTAGAATGATCCCTTTTCAAGACTTCTTCTTCATTTTCATAGTCTTCCCATAGATCTTCTAGCTGCGGAGCAATTGATGAGTTGATTTCAAGGCCGAGGGTCAGAGCTACATATCCTTTACTATCGAAGTTTCTCCTGCTACGGTAGAAACCAAGATTGAATCCCAGCAAATTGCTTCCGATGATGGAAGCGTCATTCATGTTATTACAAACCAAAGAGTGCAGCTTAATAGGGAAAGCCATCTCCCATTTCTCCTAAGGGAGATTATCCTTAATGACAGCAGAAAGTTGCCTGCACAATTCGGCTAAAATGAAACAATCAAGGGCATATCGAGGCAACCTCACAAGTTCTTCCTCAAACCGTCCGACTCTCAAATATGTGAACCTAGGAAACTGAATAAAAGAACTCCCATAATGTTGAACCAGCCTCAGAGATTCAGAAGAGATTCATGGCATCTGAACACCTTCTAGAGCCAAATAAATGTTTTCAAACAATATATCATGCACCTTACGGAAATCCTCCAGAACTCTGTCTTTTTGCAACAATAGACAATATTGGAAAATGGTCATTTCCTCATTCCATACCTCATGCGGAAGAGCGGCGAGATCACATGTGCAGGCAATACAATAAGTCAAATATGAGGCCATACAAAAATCTTCTCTAGACTCTTTGGCGCGTTTGAGTTGGCTTCTCAGGGAAGTGGCAATAATCTCCGCCCAATCCATCCATTGTTCACCTTTTAAGATAATTTCAATGTACCTATACATCCATTCTTCGAACAAACATACATCAGCTGAACCTTTCACCCTGTGTAATAATACCACCAGGTCATGTATGTGGGGTTTCATGTGGCTTCTAGTAATGACCTTCGGGAGTCTAGACCCACCTCCATAGTTAACCTTGGTCCATTTCCTGGCAAGGGTGTTTCGGTACACACTAGGGTTTTCCCGATACTCAGCTTCAGCTTGAATGGGTGAGAAAGCAGCAAAGGTACTTGCTGTTAATTTCAAAATAGAAGAAATGGTTTCCCTGGAGACAGGAAGTATGACATTACCATTTTTGCTTACTATGCTCTTGCTTCTTACATCATAATGGTCAATGCAAAGTTGTAGGAGTTCAGGGTTTACAAAGGCGGGGGGGAAATGCAGCAGCTTCAATTAACCCACTCGTTAATATTTCCATACATCCCTTAACCTCTTCCGTATTCGCAAGAAAATTTGCTTGAAGACTTTCCACATTTACCCCTTCTAAATTGATATCACAAATCACTGGTCTTTTACATTCAAGGCTAGAAACATTACTGAGAAAATGCATAACCGACTTCATTCTCAACTTAAACAAGCAAGACCTCTTTCAAACAAACCTTTGAAAATAATAGTTTTGCAGAACAGAACAAAGGTTGCTAAACTCTCACCTGTTTTCCATTGAAAAGCAAATAATCTCCTCTAGCTTCCCTAACTGCTCCTTCTCTCCGAAATCAGACCTCCTCTCCTTTATCCTTTTTCTTTGTTTTTTTTTTGGATAACTTACCAGGCAACTGAATGAAAATTTATCATAGGGGAACTTTATACATGGGAAGATCAGATAATGATAGTTCATCACCTCACATCAGGATTGACATGCTTGAGGCGTCGATGCATAAATGCCTCGATTAATGATTTACCCTTTCGCATGAGTTAATAAAAATTGATTTCATGCGATATCTAGTCATTCATAAAATGAAGGTCTACTCACACTCATAACAATGATGCCCTTTTCCTTGAAAAAGAAATAAAATCTTTTGATTTGACATGCTGACGGGACCATTGATTGCTTTGAGAGAAAGGCGGCGCATCATACTTCCAAAAATAAACTCCCGCCGTCAATACTTGCCAAAAACCACTTTGAATAGGCTTAAACCGAGCTTCAAAATGGTTCAAAGTATTTCAAAGAAGACTGCCGCGATAAAAGATACTTCCTGCCAAAGAAAGAGTATTAGTATGAAAAATTTGGTCGAACCACTTTGAACTACTTCGAACCGAGGTTCGAAATGATTCGAAGCGATTCAAAAGGGAGGGGAGGAATGACCGTGGAAGCTTGCGAACTTGACCAAATTTCTTCAAAGGATGATAGACACTTAGATGATGAAGGGGAGACCTCGAATAAGATAGGTGTGGTTTTTAAAGGGGAACCCTTGAATTAATATGGCGACTCTAAACACAACTAACACCATCCAATGATATAGTTCCTCTTCCTCTAATCATGCATGCTTTTTTCATCTCCAAATCTGACCAGACCACCATTAAATTCTTTCAAAGATAGAATATCCTTTATAGACCAATCTAGCCTTGTTCCTCACAACTTGTCCATCTTCATTCAATTTATTCCTAGAAACCCATTTAGTTACAATAATATTCTTATTTTTAGGTCAGAGAACTAAAGTCCATGTGTTGTTCCTTTCTATCTAATCCAATTGCTCTTCCATAGCTTTCATCCAACATTCATCCTTACATGCTTCATCTACTGATGCCGATTCAATTTGATAAATTAAGAATATGTCTTCAGCTACCAACCTTCTCCTTGTCATCACTCCTTTTCCCTTATCTCCAATGATCTAATTTTCTGAATTATTCAACCTTACATACCTAAGAGTTATTTGATTTTTTGTTTCTCTTCTCTGATCTTCAGTTACTATTGAATTTTTTGATACTATCGGGATAACTGGTTCAACATTTTGCTCTAGTACAAGTGTTACCAATTCAGTTATGATCATTTCCACTTCCGGTTCTCTCTCATAAGTTCTGATTTGACCTCTGTACTGCTCAACCACCTTGACATTAACACTCTCCACAATTTTCTACAATCTGTTGTTATAACATCTATATGCTTTAATTTCATTTGAATAACCAAGAAATATTCCTGCATCACATCTAGGATCAAAATTTCCAATGGAATCATCTCTTTTGATATAGAATTTACTAACAAAGATTCTGAAGTACTTAATTGTAGGTGTATGAACAAACCATAACTCATAAGGTGTCTTACCGATGTCTCCTTTGATATAAACTTTGTTGAATGTGTATACCACCATGCTCACAGCTTCTCTCCAATAGATTTGAGGCAAATTAGCTTCCATCATCATAGAGCTAGCTGTATCCAGAATAGTTTTGTTCTTTCTTTCCACAACACCATTCTGCTGAGGTGTCTGGGGTGCAGACAACTGTCTCCTTGTCCCATGTTTCTCATAGTAACTATTAAACTCACCGGATGTGAATTCAACACCCTGATTGGATCTTAAGCATTTGATCTTCAATCCTATCTCTGTCTCAACCATAGCTTTAAAGTTATTTAACTTTTCAAAGGCTTCATATTTCTCCCTTAGAAAAGTAACCCACATCATTGTAGAATAGTCATCAATGATTAGCATGAAGTATCTATCACCTTGAAAACTTATTATTCTATCAGGAGCACACAAATCAGTATGAATAAGATCAAGAATATCATTAGATTATTCTTGAATACTCTTAAAAGAAGTTTTGACTTGCTTTCCCATTTGACATTCCTTACATACTGAATTATGAGGCTTCACAATCTTAGGTATATCTCTAACTGCCTTAGTTGAACTAATATTTACAATGCAATCAAAATTCACATGACACAAGCTCTTATGACATAGCCAACTCTTATCAATATGTGGAATCAAACATGTCTTCTCTCCAGAGTTCAAATGAAAGATGTTACCTCTAGTTTGAGTACTGGTTGCAATCTCCAATCCAGATCACTTGATGATTTTACATTTTTCATCCTTGAACTGTAATTGAAATCCCTTATCCACTAACTGTCCTACACTCAAATGATTATGCCTTAAGACTTATACATAATAAACATTATCAGTGTTATGCTTACCATCCAATGATATAGTTCCTCTTCCTTTGATCATGCATGCTTTTTCATCTCCAAATCTGACTAGACCACCATCAAATTCTTGCAAAGATAGCTAATTAGAATACAACCGTTGAGTCTGACGCAATGGATTCTCAATGCCTTATTAGCCGACTCCAAATGCTAATGGGGGAACGATATGGCAAGTCTCTTGGGAGAGTTACTATCTCTCTTGCACAAAGATTATCAACCTTTCGGAGGTGAACTGGGTAGCTTCTAATCTTATAGTTCTTAGTCAGCAATTCCGTTTGAATTCAACACCCTGATCAGATCTTAAGCATTTGATCTTCAATCTTGTCTTTGTCTCAACCATAGCTTTAAAGTTATTGAACTTTTCAAAGGCTTCATATTTCTCCCTTAGAAAAGTAACCCACATCATTGTAGAATAGTCATCAATGATAAGCATGGAATATCTATCACCCTGAAAACTTCTTATTCTATCAAGAGCACACAAATCAGTATGAATAAGATCAAGAATATTTTTATATTTTTCTTGAATACTCTTAAAAGAAGTTTTGACTTGCTTTCCCATTTGACATTCCTTACATACCTAATTATGAGGCTTCACAATCTTAGGTATATCTCTAACTGCACTGATATTTACAATGCAATCAAAATTCACATGACACAAGCTCTTATGACATAGCCAACTCTCATCAATATGTGCAATCAAACATGTCTTCTCTCCAGATTTCAAATGAAAGATGTTACCTCTAGTTTGAGTACCGATTGCAATCTCCAATCCAGATCGTTTGATGATTTTACATTTTTCATCCTTGAACTGTAATTAATATCCCTTATCCACTAAGTGTCCTACACTCAAGTGATTATGCCTTAAGACATACATAATAAACATTATCAGTGTATGCTTACCATCCAATGATATAGTTCCTCTTCCTCTGATCATGCATGCTTTGTCATCTCCAAATCTGACCAGACCACCATCAAATTCTTGCAAAGATAGAATATCTTTTTATCTCCAGTCATATGATGTGAACATCCACTGTCTATCACCCATTCATCCTTGTCTTCAAATTTAGAAACACCTTCCTCATCAACATATTAGCATGTTTTGTCTTTGTTCTTCCTGTACTTATGCTTGTTCTGATAGTCATGGGTTTTATCTTTTTCTTCAAATCTTAAATTCCTCTCAGAACATCTAGATGCAAAATGACCTATCTTATTACATGAAAAAAATTTGAAAGGTGATTTTCCTTCATACTTACTTCCTTCTTGACCTTTAGGTACTCTTCTATCAAATAGAGCTTCAAGTTACTCAATCTCTTCATCTTGTTTCCTCATATCCTCTAGTTCCTTCGCATATAATACTTTCCTATCACTCTTGCTGGTTGATGATGTAGATGCCTTGAATGCATAATCTATTTTTGCAACTCCTTGATGACTAAATTATTCAAGCTCAAAAGCAGACAACTTTACAACTAAAATATCCCTATGAACATAAGTGTTAGACATTGTTCTCACCTCATTAATTGCAGTAGCCTTCATCTTGTAAGATGGTGGCAAAGCTCTCAATACTTTAGAAACAATCTCATCTTCATTCAGAGATCCACCACAACATTGAATTCCCAAAACAATTTCATTGACTCTTTCCATAAAGGTAGTAATTTTTTCTGATAGTTTTATAAAGCACTGAGAGGGGGGTGAATCAGTGACATAAAAAACAATACTACTTTAAACATTGACTAGTAGATATACTTAATAATTTTACTCAACACTATGCATGTAATCCAGAATGATATTAAAGCATCCACAATAAGTAAAACATCCACCATAACATAAGTGTTTATATGTGGAAAACCCAAATGGGAAAAACCACGGTGAGATGGGACTCACAAGATAATTATCTGCAGTAATAGGTAACTAACCGGTTAGGGTCTACAAAAGTGCCCTGCTAGGAGAAAATCCTATTAAAGATCCCAAAGCTCTATTAGGAGCTATACCTTGTTAAAGGTAGTACCCTGTAAGGAGTAACCTCTGTAGAGGATTTCAGAATCCAAACTAATGGATCACCTTGTTAAAGGATTTGTACAATGAAGATTGTTAGAGCTTACCCTATTAGGGGATTTGACTGTTTTAGTGACTATAAAACAATAGGTGGTGCAATATAGAAGTAGGACAACTTGCTTGAATAGATCCTCTTCTACGCACTAAAAAATGCATCACCAACATATTCTGCAATGCCTTCAATAACTTACACTTCTATCTCGCATCATGCATCTCATATCATATCCTGAAAATAGTTTATCATAATTTCATTATATAGACATTTAGATTACATGTTGGCTTTAGAAATCATATCACAATTTCCTAGGTGCAGTGTATTTGGACAATCAATCATAACTCATCACAAATTACTCTCAAAACTTGTCGGTTAGGGTAACTCATCACGACTGGTGATAACTCATAACACAATCAATGAATACCAGTTGGAACACTGATACCAATTAGAGTTAATCATTTCAACATGTAAATCAATTGTCCTCCATTGCTTCTTTGATAGTCTCCACTAAATCTTCAAGTTGGTGTCAAGTTAATCTTGCATATACTAGTTGTCTACATGTATCTATTGAAACTCTCTAAACCATCATAAACTAAACTTCCAATACTGGTTGCAATACAAGTAACTTTAGAAGTAATACTAGTAGACAATGTGAACATATGTGTGTGTATACATGTTCCATCAATGACAACATATGAAGTCATACATTACAATCATCATCAAGCCAACAATCTGCCCCTTTGGCATTGATGACAATACTTATAAAATTTAACAACTTTATGGCTAAGTGTGCTTACAAAAAATTCTACAAACATAATTCTATACCCCCTTAAGAATACATACAAAATTTTCACAACACATACATATTTCTACTCCCCCTTTGACAACAATGCCAAATTGAAAAGTAAAATACATATATATAGCAAAATTTGCATCAAATGTTTACATATACAAAAACTTAAAAAGTCTGTATTAAGGAGTATTCACTTCAATTTGCAAGAAAATGTCACTGAAATTATTCTTCATTTGAGAAAAATCATTTGCCCATGTTTCCAGTAAAGTGTTAGAAATATCAATGGTTGTCATAACCTGTGTAGAAAATTCTTCCATTGCATCAATTTTACTCCTCTGGAGTCACCAAAACCACTTCAGCATCCCTATATACTCATTGCAAGATATCCACCTTCAGCGATTGAAGTCTCTTTGCTCGTTCAAAATCATAGACAGCTAACCGGCTTTGCAAATCATCCACAAATTTGCCAAAAGCTAAGACTGAGTCCTATAAAAGTATGTAGGCATTACATATATTTGTCATTCTAGTTCTGTCTCTATTCACTTCTTAACTATATTAGCCTAAAAAAATGAAATATTAGATGTGTAGGCTAAAATTCTGCCTCCTGACTTAATAAATTTTCTCAAAAGATCTTTGTTCAGGGATAAAACAATCTTCCCTATATCAATATCTTTCATTGTTTATTCTCCTCTTTTCTTCCTATAGTTTTTCTTAGCCATAGTCTAAGCTGCTTCCTCAAGTGACTTGAGTTTGTCAAAAGCATCAGCAACCAACTGGCCAAGCTTGCCAATAGGAGTGGACAAATTCCCTATAGTAGTTTCTGGTAGAAGACTTGACAAAATTTCTACTGTAGTTTGGATGGTTTCTTCTTCCTTCCTTTGTTCCTTAAGCCTCTTCTTCTATGCTCTGGATCACATCATAATTGAAAACTCCAATAATTTTGATGCACTCATGTTGTCAATATCTATAGGCCCTTTGATGCCAAATGAGTCATCATCATCATCATCATTCTGATTCTTGACTAATGCCTTTTCTAGTTCAGCAGATTTCTCCTTCTCAAGTTTCTCTTCCTCTTGGTCTTTCTCAAAAATAGATTTAAAGTCCTGCACAAAATTTTTCATGGCCAATGTCCATGAATCAAGTAAGGAGGTAGCAACCTCACTTTTAGTCTTCTTTTGGAATGCCATTTCTTCCATTGCATCAATGTTACTCATCTCTTGAGTTACCATGATAGCTTCCATGTTGAGAAAACATTTTTGAAGAATCTGCAGTCTTGGCAATAGGAGCAGTTGAAGCTCTTGCAAATCTTGAGTCCGGTTGCTGATCTCTAAGTCCATCTTGGCAGTCTGATGCTGATAATGATGAATGGTTTGTCCATAGGTAGTGAATGAGTCATATGGCATCTTGAAGTTGTTGATATATTCCTGTAACTCTGATTCGAGTTTAGCTTTTTGTTTGAGCACATCTTCACAAAATAGATGGGGTTGGCAGATTTTACTCAAAAGTAATTTACCCTCATCCATAGCAACACTCATATATTTTTGTTGCTTTAGTAGTTGCATCCTCAGTTCATTGATTTGCTTGACTAAGGCAACACTGAGTGCCTTTTCATGGTTCTTCTTTGTAGTTGCTTCAGCAACAACTTCCAAGCATTGTACCTAGTCCTCTACTATGGTACAAAGAAGTTTGAGCTTGGATAGAGAGGAATCGGTACTGGGGAGGTTGGTACCAGGAATTAGACTGGTAAGGGTGTCAACCGCAGTTTGTATGACATCTTGTTCTTTCTTCCTTCACAATTCTTCTAGTCTCTCCTATGCAAGTTTGATGCTTCGTAGTAGCTTAGACTCATCTATTGATTGAGTCAGACTTGCAATTAGATCAATAGGACAAGTGGAATCAACTTGCTTGGTTTGATCACCTATTGCCTTAGGAGTCTTCCCTCCTTCTTTTGTTTTGATCTTCGCTTGTTTGTTCTTCTCTGCTTCCTTCTCCTCTTCTGCTCTTTTCTTATCCTCTTCTTTCTTCTTTTGCTCCTCTTCTTGTTTTTTCTTCTCTTCCTCCTTCTTCCTTTCTTCTTCCTTCCTCTTCTCTTCTTCTTTTCTCTTCTCTTCTTCTCTCTTCTTCTCTTCCTCTTTCTTCTTTTCTTCTTCCTTCCTCTTCTCTTCTTCTTTTCTCTTATCTTCTTCTCTCTTCTTCTCTTCCTCTTTATTCTTTTCTTCCTCTTTCTTCTTCTCTACCTCTTTTCTCTTATCTTCCTCTTTCTTTTTCTCTTCCTCTTTTCTCTTTTCTTCCTCTTTCTTTTTCTCTGACTCTTTCCTCTTGATTTCTTCTTGCCTTGCTTTTTCCTCTTGCTCTCTCTCCACTTTCTCTTTGTCCTATTTCTCTTTCTGAGCTTGTTCTTTGTCAGGAGTGACATCCTTAGTATCTAATGCATCAACATCAATAGGATCAATTTGTTTTATCACTCTTTCACCTTGACTGTCAAATACCTCATTTGGTTTGCCTGATGATAGGTCAGGTTCTTGTTCAGTCTTCTTAGTGGCTTTAGTTACCTAGTGTATTTCGACAGTAGCTTTAACATGTATATGTGTGTCCTTTTCCACTTCAGAAGCTTTACCTTCTAGTAGCCCGAGTCTTCTCCTTCTCATGAAGAAGATGCCTTTGTTCTTATCCATTATTTCAAATAATTGATAATTTGAAGCATCAAGAAAGTATTGTGCAAAATTTTTCTCCCTGATCTCCTATTCTCTTTCAATGGCAATGTACTATCATTATCTAAATAATTATACAAAGAATCTGGTGTAACTGATCTAATTTTAGATGGTGACTGATCATTAATACATAAGTATTTAATGACTTCCTATTCTACCTCTTCTTTTTCATTATCATTAAAATCATCAAAATATTCTTTTAAATCATCAAGCAATTTCCTCCTAATGTTTTTAATTATCCTTTGACAATGTGTCATTGGCTTATAAGAAGAAATGTCTATATTTACCAGTGCAGAAGTTGCTGGTGCATTACCGGTAGACTTCACCTTTTTGATTGATTGCTTTGTCTTCTTTGTTTGAATTTCTAGTTCAGTGTCTTCTTTCTCTGGTGAGTGATTCTTGGATTTCCTTTTCCTCTCAAATACTTTAGCCAGAATGATCTAAGGTTTCTTTTTGGCTGGTGACCGCTTGGTCACTTTTGGACTAGTTGTTGTAACCGATGCATCCAATGGTGAGGCAAGTAGGGTAGAGGCATACCCAATCAAAATGTCATCCATTACTTCATACCCCATAGGGCCAACTACTTCCTTTCTCGGTTCCACAGCTTCCATTATGCAGTCATCTATCTTTATTGTGAAGTAGATGTCATCTTCATACTTTTTCACAATATCATTAGATATCCTTATTCTCTAGCTCATCTTTCATTTGAATTCATCAAAATACTTGTTTATAACCTTAGGATATCCAGTTCCTACTACTTTTAGACTCTCCTTAATCTACCTAGAAACTGGTAGGTTAGTAGACCATTGAACATCACCTACTCCAGGGAAATAACCTTGAAAGTAGAAGAATAAACCGACAAGAAGTTATCAAAACTTGAACCTTAGAGAATTGTCCTCTTTGATGGACTTCAGATTCAACAACAATTGCTTTTGTAGATAGTTACATAGGTCAAATTTAGTGTCTTCCTTGATCATCCTGTAAACAGCATTCACTACAACAGCAGGGACATAATTCATTCTGTTGGCATAAAATATCCAGTAACCAATCACCATGCAAGCATATTTTACCAAATCATCAAAGATGGTGTTGATGGTCATCACCCATTGGTCACTCACAGAACTGGTGAGCTTTGTCATTTCAGTTTTGGTGACCTTCCATAGAGCTGGTACCTCTCCAATACTGTAGAAACTGGTGATGGCATAAATTGCTTCCAGTGTGATGTTGTGGGTCTACTCGAGATACATCTTGTCACCATGCACTCTGCTAAGAATGATGCAAATATGCTCTTCTGTGAACTCTTCTAGAAAATATACCACATTGTGCAGTTTCATTTTCTCAAGGACACTATACTCAGGTTTGATCTTCTTGTCATCCCCACATAACAGACTTAGCTGGGAATGAATCACTAGGGATCCTAGGTCTTCCAATTTATAATCTATATACCTTGAAATATCTTCCTCGACAATAACTCCAGTGAGTATTTGAGATAGGGCATTGTATTTCATTTTCTTTTGAAGAAAATCAGGTGTATCTTCAGGTGCACTAGAACTAGAATGTGATGAAGAAGCCATAATCAAATGATAAGAAATAATTTCGGAAAATACCTTCACAATCTGAAATTTAGGTTTTCCAATGTTGCGCACAAAACACCACTTCGGTTGTAAGTTCACCGCTTAGAGTTCTTCACTGATTGCTTGAAGATGATTGCAAGATTTCACATAAGATTTCTTCAAATGCCAAACAAATCGCTTTGGTTTCTCTGCTCTTGAAAATTCTTCTTTCAAAAATAGATAAGTGAAAATGAGGACAAAAATCCTCTTAAACAAACTCTCACCTACCATAATAAATGCATCACCGCTAGGGCACAAACCCTAATTTTGCCTTTTACCGCTTCAAATCTTCTGTCGACTGATAGGTAACATATACTAGTTAAGGTCTTTACCGATATAAACCGGGGGTTCAAAATATTTCATTGATATGTTCCCCCTAAGATAATCTGAAGCTGAGTTTGCCAGTTCAGAGACTTCCACACTAGGTTTAGAAACAGGTTCATTCTGTGACTCTTCTTCTAATGTCTTTTTCCAAGTTTTATTCATATCCATTTGAATGGTTTCAACATCAATCTTCCCTTCTGGAGTGATCATTATATCACCCGATAGGTTCTTTGTCAATCTGCAAGTTCTGGCAGTGTGTCCCAGTTTGTTGCAATGATAGCATACCATTCTAGGTGTTCTCCATGGTCCATTATTCACACTTCTATTCTTCCTTCTGCATGTTGCAGCAGTGTGACCGCTACCACAATAGATCAAACAAGTTGCTCTCCAACTAGTATCCGCTTGATAATCACCTGACCGATGGTCATAGGTATTGTACTAGTTGGGATTCCAGTTCACAGAAGGTTCTAGGATGACTCCTTGAGTCCTTGGAGGATATCTCCTAGTGTTGTGTAAAACTGACCTGCATTCAAATGATCTATGCCTAAACTTGTTGCATGCATAATAGTTTCCATTGAATCTATTGGATCTAGGCATATTGTTTTGAAAATAAGGAAAATTGTTGTAGGCCTTACTTCTACACACATTAGCAGTATGTCCTTCTTTGAGACAATTAAAGCATAAAGGTTTAAATTTTTGCTTACCTTTATCCTTGGATGTCGATTGCTTCTTTGATGCTTCAGCTTTTGTTCTAGAGGTCTCACCTTCCTCATACCTAGAGAAACCAAGTCTAGTGGTATTCTTTACTAGCTTTGCCGATTCCAGCTTTTGCTCTAGCTTAGCAGTACTCTTATTAAATTTGGCAAGTATCTCCTTTGACTCAGTAAGTTCCTTGGAAATAGTAGCATTGGATTCCATCAAGGTTGCATTCTCAGAAATAGCCATGTTTAGTTCACCTTGCATTTCTTCTTTCTCCACTTTAATCTCTTGGAGATGAGCAATAAGGGTACTAATTTCTTGCTTCAGCTTGGAGATCTCATGATCTTTGTCTTTTACCAGATCTTTAGGTTTCCTTCTATTCTCAAGCTCTTGACACATTCTGATAGTCAGTCCTTCCAACTCTTTTCTCAGATTTTCTTTAGATTCATTCAGTTTTTCAATTTCTTCAACTAGGGCATCCATGTCAGCTTCATCAAAAGAGCTATTTTTAGTAAGTTCCATCAGTTTTTCAGCATGCTCTCTTCTTTTGGCCAAAGAGGCTTTATACTTGACTTTGAGTTCATCATAGGCTCTCTCAGTCTGAGTGAGATGATGAGTAGGTTCCCTCACACTGTATTCCCCCATATCTCCTTCCAAGCGGTTAGACTTATAGAAGAGAAATGGTTATATGCGATCATTGAAGAGAAGATTAGGTATGTGTGAAGAGATAGAGTATGGAGATATTGAAGACTGAAGTAATGCTGGAATGCATTAACAAATGTTGGTCTAATAGGATTAGACTACAAATTCCTAGGTTCAGTGCATCTAGACACATTTGGTAACATGACACAAAATCACCGCCAAAGTGTCAGTGGATAATAACTCATCACACATTACAGTAATACCGGTTGGTAACTCATCATAGAGTAATACTGGTTAATACAATATACCGATTATCGGTTGTCAAAAATGAAGACTGGTAGATCGTAGTGTTCCAATCAAAGTTAACTACTGCTTGGTTCCTTCGTACCGCTTGAGATCCTTGAACCGCTTGGGGTCTTTAGTCAATCTGTGACTGGTAAACCATTTTCTACAAAACACTGATAGTCTAAAGACTATACATTCAATAATACACAATACCGGTTGGAAGACTTACCAGTTGAGCATAACTCATACATCAAGAAAGTGTGTGTCCATCAATGACAATCAAAACATCATCAAAATGCCAACACAAAGGACTTCTCAGCAAATCTTTATGCAGGTTTCTCTTGGGTAGCCTATGAAACTGGTGGGATTTGTGATTTCATTAGTTGATATTTTACTGGTGGGGGTGGAATATCCACACTTGGTTGAGTTATCGATATATCAACTGCATTAACCCATGAATCCGTATTTACTGGTGGCTACATATCTAGTTCAATAATGTTCCTAGAAAGATCAATGGTATCCTATATTTCATCAACAAAGATCACCGATTGGGAAGTAGTGTCATCCTTCTTCTTGATAGGATAAACAATATCAGCTTGTGCTATTTCTTCCTCATCCATTTCCGATCATACTTTAGGCTCTATTTTCTCATCATCATAAGACTTTGAATGCTTATGCATCCAATGAACATTTCAAGCTATCTGATGAGTCTCAACTTCAACAGATTGAGTTTTCCCATTTAGTAACTTCAATCTTCTTGCCTTAGAGATAAACTGTCCTTTGTAATTATCAAGGCAACTAATTCATCTCTAGATAATTTAGGAAAATATTGAATAAATACATTATCAATAATTTTTTGATCTTTGTCAACAACAATTTGCCACTTATTTGCAAGAATAGAGTACAAAGAATCATAAATATCATCTTTAAGGTCCTGAGGTAATCGATTTTATTGACATAAATAGTTGATTACCTGTTGAACAATTTGTTCCTTCTGCTCTTCATTAAATGAATCAAAACATTTCTTGACATTATCAAATCTATTCCTCCCTAAATTTTTCAATGTCTTCTCAAAATCAGTCATAGGTTTGTAAGATACGACATTAATAGGAATACTTTCCTTTGGCACTTCTTTTACTAGTTTAGCTTCTTTACTAGTTGCTTTCATTTTCTTGGGTTCCTCCTTAGTGTCAATATCATTAGATTCTGCTTGAAGAATCAGTTGACGACCTCTCTTCTTTGTTGTAGTCTGCTTCGTAGCAGTTACTTTGGGTACCTGTTCCTTTTTGACTTGGAAACTTCTTGTCACTCTTGTATTAGTAGGTACAAAAGATCTTGATGGTGCTTTCTCAACCTTCTTCTTCTTTCCTTCTTCTTGATAGATCATCCTTCAGTATGTAGTTTGCTCACCAGTTGCATTCTCAGCAATCATTTTATAGGTTGTATGCACTACTATAGATGGCACACTGTTCATTCTACTGGAATAGAATATCCCATAGCCTATAACCATAGTAGCCAATTTAATCATCGTGTCCTTAATGTTATTAACATAAAATGCACGCCCATCAAAGGTAGATGAGGTTAAAGTGGTTACAATTTCTTTAAATCTGCCTTAGCTTGGGAACTTCACCGGTTGACCAAAAAATAGTCACAGCTTGGATAGCTTCCTTGGTTATAGTGTGTGTCCTTTCCAGATACATGTTTTCACCATGAACACAAATAAGAATGATTCTTATGTGTTCCTCTTCAAAATCCTCAAGAAAATAAGATGTATTATGAAAACCCTTCTCATAAACCCTAATATACTTGGGTTGGATCTTTCCGCTCATTGCAAAGGGATTTTAATTGAGAATAAATTGATAGTGATCCTAAATCTTCTATTTTAAAATCAATATAGCTAGACAAATCACCTTTTACAATTACACCATTAGGAACTTGAGATAAAGCATTGTAAGACACAATTCATTTTGATTCCACAACCTCCATAGGTTTTGATGTGATCATTAGCCTCTCTACTTGCTTAGATGACAAAGCCATTCAGATAAACTTGATTCAAAAAGAGATTTACAAAGAAATACCTTAATTCTCATACGTTGCCTCAGTTATCGGTTGATTACTCAAATGCACACCAGTTCCACCATCACTAATCTTTGAATCAACTTCAATCATGTAGTTCATGACACAAATTTGTGTAAGACCAGCTAGCAAATCTCTCTTCGGTCTGCAAGTGCTCAAGAATTCTCTTTTGAATGCATTTAGCGTAAAAATAACATAGTAAAACTTTCTTTTATCCTTTTTACCTGCTGCATTAAATGCTCGATGGCTGGGGTTACAAACCCTAATACACCACTTAATGATGTATACAATATTAACAGGTGTAAAACCAGTTGATAAAGATATCAATATTTCACACATAATAACTCAAAAATGCAAGCTCTCTTACCACTCATCTTTCAAGGGGTTCGAAAGTAGATTTACCGCTATGCTCCCCTTAGCCCTATGAAAAGTCTCAATTCACCAGTGTAGAATTCTCCACATTGGGTGAAGGATTAGGTTCTTCTGTAGGTATATCATTGCTCTTGTTTTTCCAGATTCAATTCATTTCTTCTTTGGTTTCCTCAACATTTTCCTTCTGCTTACCTTTCTGATCTTCAAAATGATTAACTGGTTTGTTCTTTCTAGATCTACAAAACTTCACCATGTGTCCCAATTTATAACAATGATAGAAGACCATTCTAGATGATCTCCAGGGTCCTGCATTGCTTCTTCCAGTTCTTCTTCTACAATTCATAGCCACATGACCATAATTGTTAAAAATGGTGCAAATGACATTAGTTACCTTTTCCATCTGAAATAGACTAAACCGGTTGACATAGGGTCTCTGCTAGTTCATGTTACCTCGGTTATCATAGGTTCTCCTCCAGTTACCATTAGGTCTTGGACTCATGTGAGGTACTAGATTATTTGCTCCATATCTGCATTCAACTCATCTATGTCCATACATTTTGCATGTAAAACAATGACCTTCAAATCTCTTAGATACATACCTAGTATTTGCATTGTAGCCTGTATTTCCATTGGGTCTGTTTCTACACACATTTATAGTAGTCTAGGTTTATGACAGACAAAGCAAATAGGTTTAAAAACTTTCTTACCAGTAGGCTTGTTAGCCTTAGGAGCAATTTTGTCCTTGTGAGTGTTGCTCTTTGTAGAAGAAGACTCTCTTTTCTCAGATGTGTTAAAGCCTAGTCTAGATGTATCACCTTTTATCCTTTGTGATTGTATCTACTCATCTAGCATGGTATAAATTTTATTGAACTTTTCTAGCTTTCCATTAGCCTCAGTGAGCTCTCTGGTAAGATCTTCATTGTGTTTTGTAAGAGTCTCTGTTAGAGATGATGCCATTTCAAGATCTAGCTGCAAAGCCTCTTTTTCTTCTTTTTCTGCATGCCAATGCTCATGCAAAGTTGCATTCTCTTGTTTGATCTTAGAAACCTCATGATCTCTCTCTTTGACAAGATCTTCAACTGCCCTCCTAGCTTCCAACTCTTGACTCATGTGGATAGTTAGGGATTCTAACACTCTTCTCAGATTTAGCTTTTCATCATTCAGTTTTTCAACTTCTTCAGCTAATACATCAATATTAGCTTCATATGAAGAACTATTATTAGATATTTCCAATAGTTATTCAGTTAGCTCTCTCCTTTTGACTTGTGAAGCTTTAAATCTGACCTTTAGTAGCTTCAAGCACTCTATCCATCTCAAAGTAGCTCATATCCCCCATGGTGGCTTTAGGGTTTACTTCTAAGTGATTAAGCTTTAAAGAAGTTAGGCTCTGATACCAATTGATAGAATTATAAAGTATTGAAGGGTGGGGGGTGAAACAGTGACAACAAAAATAATACTACTTTAAACACTGACTGATAGATATACCTAATAAGTTTACTCAACACTATGCATGCAATCCAAAATTATATTAAAGCATTCACAATAAGTAAAACATCCACCATAATACAAGTGTTTATACATGGAAAAACCAAATGGGAAAAACCATGGTGAGATGGGACTTACAAGTTAACTATCTACAGTAATAGGTAACTGACTAGTTAAGGTCTACAAAAGTGCTCTGCCAGGAGCGAATCCTATTAAAGATCCCAAACCTTTGTTAGGAGCTATACCCTGTTAAAGGTAGTACATTGTTAGGGGTAACCTCAGTAGAGGATTTCAGAATCCAAACTAATGGATCACCTTGTTAAAGGATTTGTACAATGAAGCTTGTTAGAGATTACCCAGTTAGGGGATTTGACTGTTGTAGTGATTAGAAAACAACAGGTGGTGTGATCTAGAAGTAGCACAACTTTCTTGAATAGATCCTCTTCTACACACTCAAAACTGCATCACCAACATATTCTGCAATGCCTTCAATAACTTAACACTTCTATCTCACATCATATCATCTCATATCATATCCTAAAAAATAGTTCATCATAATTTCATTATATAGACATTTAGATTACATGTCGGCTTTAGAAATTATATCACAATTTCCTAGGTGCAATGTATCAGGACAATCATTTTGGTATTTTGATGATGTTTAGTTGTGATTGTCATTGATGGACACACACTTATTTGATGTATGTGTTATTCTCAACTAGTAGTTTTTCAAACCGGTATTGTATGTCATTAAATGTACAGTCTTTGTTTGTTGAAGACTATTAGTGTTTTGCAGAAGATGCTTACCAGTCCAAGCATGACCAAAGACCCCAAGTGGTATGAAGACCTCAAGTGAAATGAAGACCCCAAGCAATAGTTAATCTTTTGATCGGAACACTATGTTCCAGTTTTCGAGTTTTCATTTGTTAACTAGTAATTGGTATATTGTGTTAAACTAGTATAATTGTAATGTGTGATGAGTTATCATCCACCGACACTTTGGCAGTGTTTATGTGTCGTGTTACCAAATGTGTCTAGATACACTATACCTAGAAAATTATAGTCTAATCTTATTGGACCGACATGAAATCAGGTTCCTATATGAGGACATCATGTCTAGGGGTTTAAAGTGGTTGATGTGTGCGAGTGTGGGAGAGAAGATTAGGTCTCTATGAGAAAAGATATCTCATGACAAAGATTGAGAGTGCAAAATATAGAAGACTGAAGTAATGCTAGAATGCATTAACAGGGAGTTGTCAAGGATCTAATCAAGCATTCTATGCTACTATCTAGATCATTCACTTGTTGATTATTAATATCTTCAACAAGTTTGGAACCCTTAATCGGGTAGGCCCAGACAAGCCTATTGTAAATCCTCTAACAAGGTGGTTCACAGTTGTGGATCTCAAATCCTCTAATAGGGTAGTCTTTAACATGAATTATCTCCTAACAAAGATCTTGATTCCTAATAGGATCTGTTCTGGTGAAGAACATTGTAAGGCCTTAACCGGTCTGACCTTAACCGATCTGGTTACTATTCTATAGATAGTTGACTTGTGAGTTTTACTCACCATGGTTTTTCCCATTTGGGTTTCCATGTCAAAACATCTTGTGTTATGGTGATTGTGCTTCTATGGGTGAATGCTTTATTTTCTATTTGGCTTGTTTGTGTTTTAACCGGTTTATTGTTAATCTGCTACACGAGTCTACAGTTAAACTACTTAAGAGTTTGTTTAAGTTTTTGGGTATACTAATTCACCCCCCCTTAGTATTCATCAAATCAAACATAACTCATCACAAATTACTGCCAAAATTTGTTGGTTAGGGTAACTCATCACAACTGGTGATAACTCATCACAAAATCAATGAATACCAGTTGGAGCATCGATACCGGTTAGAGTTAACCATTCCAACATGTAAACCAATTTTGCTCCATTGCTTCTTTGATAGTCTCTAATGAAACTTCAAGTTGGTGTCAAGTTATTCCTACATATACCGATTGTCTACATGTACCGGTTGACACTCTCTAAACCATCATAAACTAAATTTCCAATACGAATATCAATACAAGTAACTTTAGAAGTAATATCGGTAGACAATGTGAACATATGTGTGTGTATACATGTTTCATCAATGACAACATATGAAGTCATACATTAAGCACAATTGAGAGGGGGGGTGAATCAATTGTTAACATAGTATAAAACTTTAAGCACATAAAACCTTTTACCGGAATACATAAATCAAATACCAGAGTAGCAAATATATCAATTCAACACAAACATAAATCATAAACCAAATACCATGCATCCACAACACATAACACCAAGATTTGTACGTTGAAAACCTGGTAAAGGGAAAACCATGGTGGGAAGCCTACCCACAGTCAGATGATACTTCTGCAGTAAGTATGTGATTACAAAAAGGGGCCTACACATGTAGGAAGGCCAACAACCTAGAGCGCACTGCTCATCACAAAGGAGCCTAACTAACTACAAAAGATATCTTGACTAAAATCTAGAAATAAGAATGAACTGCAAGAATAGAATCTCCTATTCCTAATTACAGTTACGGTAAAGCTCAATGTCAGAGATCTTAAACCCCTTACACAAACCCAATTCGATCACCTATGATTGACCAAAACCTTTGCATATGATCACAACTTTATACGCACACAGATAATCCCATAACCCATGACCACGAACTACAAAAGAGATCTTACATCATATTTATACCAACCCAGGACCTAAACAATTAGGTCAGCCACCTAAAAGATAATACAATAAATCCATTATATAAATCTGCAAACCAATGATAATATATTGGCTTAAGACCAAAACAACATTAACCAAACAATAAATCCAACCAGTAATGCATCGGGAGAATCTACCAACACGTTACATAAACCAGTCCATAACCTAACATAATAGAATTAAGTGTGAACCTCAAATAGGTCGCCATAAACCAAATACAACACCACCGATCAACTAGAACATAAACATGATAACCATTAGCATCCCAAAAACCTTCTATAAGTCACACCAACACCACTTATTGAATCCATCAAAAGATCTTCAATAAAGCTTTGTCGGTAGAACCCTTATCGCTAACCAAAAGGCTTACTAGAACATATGATAGCTTCCGGATCACTAAATCCTGAACCAACTGAATGTGTCATGCATCTGAATAACATGAATAACCAAACCAAATCAATTCCACCAATCAGAGCATACCAGCGACAAATTTCCTTATCATCATCAAAGTCCAACCACTCTACCGGAACCTGGTAGACAACTAAAAAGGCTAGTGTTAACATCAATGCAACACATAATCAATTCCTCCAAATTGCCAACATATATAGGATAAACTCAGTTTGATCAAGTTTTAATATGTTGATGAAGCTTACCAATATGCCCTGAAAGTAGAAGAGAAGCTGAACAAAATACATGACCAAAGACAAAGAGGTACAGACAAAACATTTTTTGGAGGAACATTTCAAGGAGGAAGAGGAACTTGTGTAGATTAGAACAAGGACAAGGAAGTAAGCAAGGATGGTAATTCATACTGGAAGGATGACCTAAATTTCTAATGAAGAAGAGAACCTGATGGTTACCAGAATGAGGGTTATGGAAAAGATGATAGAAGACAAGATAATAGACTATTTAGAGGAACTTTATTTAAGTGCAAAGGAGAAGGACATCATGCTTTTGAATGTAAGAAAGCAAAAAACACTAGAAGAACAACATTGGTAGAAGAAGATCTTACTAGATCAACTAAAAGATGGAGAACTGTTGATGATGAGGAGAGATTTGTGTCATACTAGAGAGAATGAAGTGCCCTTGCAGAGGAGAAATTTGTTCAAAACCAGATGTAAGGTATCCGGTAAGTGTTGTAAAGTCATTATTGAGAGTGGTAGTTCAAAAAATATTTTTTCAAAGGAGACAGTGAATAAGTTGAAGTTGGAAAGATTGAAACACCCTAAACCTTACCAAATAGCATGGATTCAAGATGATCATAAGTTGATAGTAAGTGAACAATGTTTGGTGAAACTGAAAAATTGGAAACTATCATGATGAATTTTTGTGTGATATTATGCCTATGGATATTTGTCACATCTTGTTAGGAAGACCTTGGTAGTTTGATAGATAGGCAATACATAATGGGAGAAAGAACATATACACTATTGTTGCGAATGGAATGAAGAAAACCTTGTTACCCTTGGAGGAGCCCTTGAAAATTGAAGTCTATACGAATGTTAGAATTTGTTTGGTTGATGGAAGGAAATTCCTGGATGAAATGAGACATGAGAATGTGTGTTTTTCCCTAGTTCCTAAGAAGACCGAGAATCAAGAGCATGGAGAATAACGAGAGGAGATAAAGGAGTTGTTGGTAGAGTATGAAGACATCATTTCAAATAATGCACCTGATGGATTACCACCTTTGAGAAGTATTAGTCATTACATGAACTTGATTCCCGAAGCTAGTTTGCCTAACAAAGCAGCACATCAGATGACACCGACAGAAAATGAAGAGTTGAATAGACAAGTGCAAGAATTGTTGAAGAAAGGTTTGATTAGAGGATGTTTGAGACCTTATATAGTACTAGCCATGTTATAACCTAAGAAGAATGGATAATGGAGGATGTGTATAGATTCTAGAAGAATAAACAAGATCATAATGAAGTACTGGTTTCCTTTGCCTAGGATGGATAACATAATAGACTATTTGAGTGGAGCCAAGTACCACACAAGTATAGACTTGAAGAGTGGATATCATCATATCAGATAAGAGAAGGAGATGAGTGGAAGACAACATCCAAGAAAAATGAAGGATTGTATGAATGGTTGGTGATTCCTTTTGGGTTAACTAATGCACTGAGTAATTTCATAAGATTGATGAATGAGGTATTGAAGAAATTCTTGGGTAAGTTTGTTATTGTGTTTTTGGATAAGATTATGATTATCAGTAAGACTAAGGAGGAACATGTGTTGCATTTGAGACAATTTTTGTAGATATTGAGAGAATAGAATGTTAGTAACAATAAGAAGGAAAACTGAGAGGTGGGGGTGAACCAGTTTTCACTGGATTAGATCAATTAAGCACAATCTCAGATATAATCAACTACAATAGAAAGAAAGATAACAACAAGAATAGCAACACATATAACACCAATATTTTTGACGTGGAAAACCCGGTTAAGGAAAAAAACACAGTGGGAACGTACCCACAATAAGATAATACTCTACTGTAGTATGTGAAAATATTACAATGGGGAATGCACATGCATTCAAGCATATTGCCTAGAATTCACTGCTCAAATCACAATGGCCTAGAAGGCTCCAACCCTCAGGGAAAGTTCACTACCTTACAAAAATATTCATACTACAATCTAAAAATATTGAACTGCAAAAATAGTGATAAACTTATAAGGTATCGAGAGGGGGGGTCAATTAGTGCAAGCAAAAACAATATAAATCTGATCACCACTTTAACCAACTTGAAAAATAATAAGCATTGAAGAAATATCACCACATATGCAAACATCCAATAAAGCATGCAACACATAACACAATAATTTTTCACGTGGAAACCCAAATGGGAAAAACCATGGTGGGAATTAGTACCCACGAAATTTGCATTCTTTCGAAATGTGCCCTATTAAAGACCTAGCCTGGTTAAGAGCTTTATGATAATGCCCGGTTAAGAGTAGACCCTATTAGGAGTCACTCAGTGAAGGGATTTCAACCTCAGCCCTATTAGAAGCTATACCCTATTAAGAGTAACCTTGCTAAAGGATTTAAACCCAAATTAATGAGTCACTCAATGAAGGGATTTACAAGATCAGGCCTATTAGGACCTACTCGGTTAAGGGATTTTAATACTGATACAACTGTTAGGAAACAATAGGTAAGTGATATTCATATAGCACCTCTGTGCCTGATAGATCTGCTTCAGTTCTACTTCAATCACTAACTAAACATCAATATAGAGCTTCACCTTACACTGCACAATCAAATTCTCATTCTTGATCCTTCTACTGATACATCATCACACAATATTCATCTTTTTATAAACAATTTTGTTAAGTTAGAAAAATACCCTTGGAACAATTTCCTAGGTTCAATGAATCTAGACAATCTTGCACATTACGCTTTACTCATGGCGGCCACATAATTAATAACTCAAAAATATAACATTATGTCTACCGGCTTACCGATCTAAGTAACTCTTCTCTACTGGTTAATTGTTCTTCCTAAGTGATTGCTCAGTACATCATAACTCGCTCCAAAATTTGAATCTTCTGATGTGGTTCCAGTCATAGACACTTGTCAATGTTATGAACATGTATTTCAAACTGCAACACTTAACTCTTCATCGATCTTTCATACCGATCGCTTGATCATATAACTGTCCTTGTTTATCGGTTCACTGTTTAACTGCTTCCTCTACCGGTTGGACTAAATGACTTAGATAACTAAAAAAACATGGTTGCCATCAATGAAAACATAGTTCAAGTCATCAATCATCCTAATACAACTCTATCATCATTAAGCCAACAATATCCCCCTTTGGAATTGATGGCAACACTTAGGAAATTTTTGTCTAATTGTCACATTACAAAAATGACTCAAATCAAAACTCCCCCTTAGCAATTACATGCTATTACAAAAATTTGCTACTACCCCTTTATAAAATTTTGACTGACATACTACTTGCCCTTTGACAACAATGATAAAGATAAGTAAATACATTTGAAAGAAATGAATATAATACAATATAATTTCCATTATCAAATGTATAGGAGTTCAAAATATTACAATTTTTAGTAAAATGTCAGCAAAGTGCATCTTCATGACTATCAAGTCATCCTCCCATGTCTCCAAAAGTGTAGCAGCGATCCCACTATGAGTCCTAACTTGGTAGGCAAGTTCATCCATGGCAGCTAATATACTCATCTCTAGTGTTGATAGAATTGCCTCTGTTTCATTGTAGCCTCTCTACAAAATTTCCAATTTAGGAATCAACTGGGTCTATAATTCCTATAAAGAAGTTATCCTTTTAACCTATTAAGCTTCATATACCTTCAACTTATGTTGTAAAGATACTATAGATCTACCAAAATTGATCACTGAATAATTAACAAGATCAAAAGATTCACTTAACTTCTTCATCTCCTGGTGAGCTTCTTGTGTCTTCTTCTCTAAATCACCATAAAAAAATGAAAAAATGGCAATTGTGGAAAGTATTTTACCTCCAATTTTCAATGCTCCTTTAATTAGGTCCATGTTGACAGTGAGACCTACTCTGTCCTTATCAATATCTTGTATCAATTTCTCAATTCTCTTATTTTTATATTCCTTCTCCACATCAAGCATTGTTGCTTCCTCCAAATTCTTCATTTGTTCTCTTGCTGATGTGACCAGTTGTTCTAGTTTGTCAATAGGTGTAGGAAGATTGTCAATATTAGTCTCTGGTAGTATACTGGAAAGTATATCTATTGCACTTTGAATAGTTTGAGCTTGTTTTCTCCGTGCTTTCATAATATTTTTATGTGACTTAGATTGCATAGTAGATGTAATCTCCATCAGCTCAGTAGGACTTAGCATGTCCATATTGATTGGTCCTTGAATACTCATAGTGTCATCATCCTCATCATCATCAATTATCTTTTTTGATGTTAGTGACCAGGGTGCCACTTTTTGTTCTTTCTTCTCTTCCCCCTTTTCTTCTTCCTTCTGCATCTCTACATCCTTCTTTGGTGATTTCTTTTCTACATTCTCCTATGTTTTCTCTTCATCTTTCTCCTCTTCCTTTTCGTTGTCCTTCACTAGTGGTGTAGTGGTTTGTACATCTTCTATTTATGTAATCACTGGTTTCTCTATCATTTCTTCATCTTTCTTCTATGCTTCTATTTTCTCTTCACCGCCTCCTATGGATTCTATATGTCTGGTGGTTGTATCGGGTATTAATAGGTTGATCTTTTGGTGCAATGACAACTACACTTCTAACTAGTGGTATCAAAGCTTGGTCACATGTTCAAACCCCTCACTTGTGCTAGGGGGAGGATTGTTGCAAGGTGTGTGCCCTTGGTCTCCTTGTGTTGTGTAGCCCAATTTAGGTTTGTGACATGGCTTAACTTCCTCTTGTGGATTCTATAATTCTTGTGGTTATATCAGGCATTAATAGTTTGATCTTTTGGTGCAATGACAACCACACTTGTAACACATACTTGTTGCAATTGTAGCAATAACCATTAAAGTTACTAGGATTATATCCATTATATGTATTAGGTCTATTAACATTAATAACATTGGATCTACTTCTACAAATATTAGTAGTATGACCTACCTTATGACAGTTAAAGTATACTGGTTTGTAGGATTTCTTACCATTGGTTTTCTTGTTCTTAGGTGCAGATTTATCGTTATGCATGATGTCCTTAGTACCAAAAGGCTCTCCTTGCTCAAAGGTTGTGTATCTCAAGCTATGTGTATCTCCATTTTGCCTCAGTGGCTAAATCTTCTTATCAAGCATAGTAGTGCTCTTGTTGTATTTATGAAATATCTCATTAGCATAAGCCAACTCCTAGTAAGATCTTCATTCTTCTTCATAAGACTTTGTCTAAGAGACATAGCCATGTCTAGATCATCTTGTATTTCCTCTTTTTCTTATTTTTATTCATGAAGATGTGCATGCAGGGTACCAATCTCCTAGTTCAACTTTAAGATCTCATCATCCTTCTCTCTAATTTTGTCTTGAACAGTTCTCCTGGCTTCCAACTCTTGACTCATCCTAATAGTTAGGGCTTCAAACTCTCTCCTTAGATTTGACTTCTCATCATTCAATTTTTCCACATCACTAACCAATGCATCAATGTTAGCTTGTTCAGATGAACTATTTTCACTAAGTTTATACAACTGCTTAGCTAGCTCTCTCCTCTTAGCCAAAGAAGTTTTATACTTGACCCTTAGCTCACCTAGGGCTTCTTCAGATCCTGCAAGCCGGTTAGAAAGCTCTCTATAACTCATATCCCCCATGATAGCCTTAATGATCCTTCCCAAGTGGTAAGGCCTTAAGGGAATTAGGCTCTGATACCAATTGATAAACTTATAAGGCACTGAGAGGGGGGGGGGGTGAATCAATCCAAGAAAAAACAATATAAATATGATCACCACTTTAACCAACTTGAAAAACAATAAGAATGCAAGAAATATCACCATATATGGAAACATCCAATAAAGCATGGAACACATAACACAATGATTTTTCATGTGGAAACCCAAATGGGAAAAACCACAGTGGGAATTAGTACCCACAAAATTTGTACTATTTCAGAATGTGCCCTATTAAAGGCCTAGCTTGGTTAGGAGCTTTACAATAATGCTCAGTTAAGAGCAGACCCTGTTAGGAGTCACCCACTAAAGGGATTTCAACATCAACCCTGTTAGGAGCTATATCTTGTTAGGAGTAACCTTTCTAAAGGTTTTAAACCCAAATTAATGAGTCACTAGGTGAAGGGATTTACAAGATCACACCTGTTAGGACCTACCCGATTAAGGGATTTTAATACTGCTACAACTATTAGGAAATAATAGGTAAGTGATCTACATATAGAACCTTTGTTCCTGATAGATCTGCTTCACTTCTGCTTCAATAACCAACTAAACATAAATACATAGCTTCACCTTACACCGCACAATCAAATTCTCATTCTTGATCCATCTACTAATACATCATCACACAATATTCATCTTTTTATAAACAACTTTGCTAAGTCGGTAAATTACCCTTGGAACAATTTCCTAGGTTCAATGTATCTATACAATCTTTCACATTACGCTTTACTCATGTCGGCCACATAATTCATAACTAAAAAATATAACATTATGTCTATCGGTTAACTATTCTTCCTGTCTGACTACTCAGTACATCATAACTCACTCCAAAATTTGAATCTTCTGATGCAGTTCTGGTGATAGACACCTACCAATGTCATGAACATGCATTCCAAACCACAACACTTAACTTTTCACAAATCTCCCATACCGGTCGCTTGATCATAGCACTACCCTTGTTTACTGGTTTGCTGTCATGTTTACCAGTTCACTGTTTAACCGCTTCCTCTATTGGTTAGGATTTACAAGTTGGACTAAATGACTTAGATAACTAACAAAACATGGTTTCCATCAATGACAATACAATTCAAGTCATCAATCATCTTATTACAACTCTATCATCATCAAGCCAACCAATAGCATCTGCTAATGCCTAATGACTATTCTGATTAAGCTCAAATGTCTTCTCTTCACCAATCTCTGCTCAACACACCACACCGAAGGATGAATTCACTTGTTCACACAAACACCACTATCTAATAATGTAGACTCAACACCTATGACCCAAATTACATGAATATTATACCCATTTATACAAATCATCAACCTTGAAGACAAGGTCGGCCAAACCCATAACACCTAACTATAAAATTACATCACACGATACATAAATCAACCACTAGACCAATACAATGCCATAAACAACATAGCATGGACCTAAATAAACTCCTTAAACACACATCATCATTGGAAATCTCACCAAGAACAACCGCAACATGTTACACCTCCAAGAATACCGCATAACACAAAGATTGTCACTAGACCATGAAGATCATCAAGAACTCACACAATAATCGATGTAGACGACCAAGAAAAATAGGACATTATTAGGGAATACCAACAAAAACATTAGAACTACCACCAATATCTGCACCAACACCACTTATGCAAATCTTCATTGATCAACACACTAACGTTCAAGAACACTCAAAAATAACAACTCTGATAAGAAAGATAGCTTCCAGAGCACTAAATCATAAACCACTTGAAATGAAGATACGCACGAACATCAAAAAACTTCTCTCAAATCTTCAACACAAGATATGATCATATCGAATCTCATCGAATAAAAAACAAGACTCTGCCAGCCACTGAATAGAGAGACCAAAACCTCAAATGCATTCACCAGATCACCAAAACAATTCTCTGTAATATCAAAACATAGGAATATGTTGACATCAATGACAACAACATATCCTAACAGCAACAATATCCAACAATCTCCCCCTTTGGCATTGATGGCAACATATAAATGTAAAAAAAATCAATGCAAAGGAATAAACCAATATCAGCAAAAACCAATAGGCTCCCCCTAAGATCATGCACACAAAGCTCCAAAGATAAAACAATTTTTCACATGCTTCTCTCCCCCTTTGACAACAATGCCAAAGATATAAACTAATCAAGCTTCTCTCCCCACTAGAAAGAATGATCTCTCCCTCTTAGAATAAATTCACTACTCTGAAACAACTCACTAAATACTCTAGCTGAGTAGTAGTATCAACTCATCAACTTGGATAAAGAGATAAGACTATGAAGTCCACCAGATTGATGCATCTCAATGCACCTAGTCCTCATCGAGAGGCAAAGAGACCCCTAATTTGTCCCTCAAATACTCAATTGTATTTGTGAGCAAAGGCTTAGTAAAAATATCTACAATTTGATCTTTTTTAGATACATACTCTAATTTTACCTCTTCATCACTTTCTCCCTCAAGAAATGATACTTAATTGATATATGCTTAGTTTTAGAGTGCAGTATTGGATTCTTGGAAATATTAATAGCACTTGAATTGTCACGGTAAATAACAGTAGGGAAATCATACACAACTCTAATGTCTTTCAGTATCTATTTCATCCAAACTACCCGAGTACAATTTGTAGCACCAGCAATGTATTCAACTTCAACAGTAGATAAAGATATAGCATCTTGTTTCTTGCTCGCCCCTGAAACCAACTTCTTCCCCAAAAATAAAGCTCCACTAGTAGTTCTCTTCCAGTCATATACATCACTTTCTCAATCAACATCAATATAGGCACACAACATAAAATCATCATTCTTTGGATACCACAGTCTATAATCAATAGTTCCCCTTCAAGTATCTAAAAATTATTTTAACACTAGTAACATGAGTCTCTTTAGGATCAGCTTGAAATCTGGCACAAAGACACACAATATGCATAATATCTGGTCTAGTCTGAGTTAGTTTTAACAGTCCACCAACTCTAGATCTATGCAAGGTTTGATTCACTTTATTAGATTCACCATTCTTAGACAATTTGAATCTAGTCACCATAGGAGATCCAACAGGTTTAGTATTAGCTAACCCAAACTTCTTTAACAATTCCTTCACACACTTAGATTGAGAAATGAAAACACCTTTACCAGTCTGAGTAATCTATGATCCTAAGAATAATTTCATCTCACCTATCATAGACATCTCAAATTCTTTTTGCATATCATCAGCAAACTTCATACTCAAATCATCATCTCCTCCAAAAATAATGTCATCCGCAAATACTTCAACAATCAAAATGTTATCTTTCTCAACCTTAAAGTATACATTACTATCAACAGTACCTTTACAAAATCCCAAATTCATCAGATACTTATCTAATCTTGCATACCAAGTGTAGACACCTAAAAATGTCCCATTGATCATGTACTAATTATTCCTCTAATTGATTACATAATTCTTTGATTATTTAATTAAGTTAATTAATCTTATTCTTCTAATTTCATATTTCCTCATCATCTTACTAATTATTCTATTTCCTATTCTATCATCATTTAATCATTTTAACCATTTTCTAATATTAATTAAATATTTCTTATTTAATTAATTCTAATTAATTCCCTGATTTAAATAATCTTTATTATTTAAATAAATTAATTCTCAATTTCTATCTCTGATCATCTAATCATTCAACCCTTTTCTAAATATTAATTAAATATTAATTATTTAATTAATTATGATTCAATCCTTTAAATTAAATATTCTTTATTATTTAATTAAGTTCCATATCTAAATAATTAAATAGTTTCTTTAAATTATTTAATTAAGCTAATTAATTCTTCTAGTTCTTCAAATTCTAATTTCATTTAATTTCTTATTTCTTCTAATTTCTTCCAAATTCAATTATATGTGCATGATTTCAAAAATCAAATTGAAAATAAAAGTCAAGTTCTAAATATATTCAAATACTAAATTGAATTAAATAAATTCAATTATTTGAATAAATCTCATGCAAAGATTAAATTGAAAATCTAAGTCTAAATGCAAGCACATGCTAAATTAATTAATTCAATCAATTAATTAATTAAATCAATTATCTCTCCAATCTCTATTTCCATCTTTTAGTTAGCTTTTTCTAAATTAAGCTTTCTTTGTCATCCTCTTTATTTCCTCCAATCATCCTTTTTCTTCTTTCAGTCATCTTTTTCTCAATCAGTTGACTCAATTAATCTATTCAATCTATTGAGTTTCACTCCTACAATCAATAGTTCAACTATCAATTTTCATGTGAGCTCACCTGAGTTCCACCTCTTGATCAATTTGTTCCACCTTTCAATCAATCTCATCCAAAAATCTATAAATTGAGCATTCAATCTCCATTTTCAATAATCATGAACTTTGAATCTTTGTGTCACTTGCAGGTTGCCAACACAATATCTAAGAGCCATCATTCCAAAGAGAAGAGAAGAGCAATGTGAGTTATACGCAGTCACGGAATAGGGTATTACAGAACCCATGTTTGACTGGGTTGTACTCATTGTATTAGTGGAACCTGGGTTTGTATTCTGATGACTGTATGTAGATCCTATGGAATAGGAAACCGGAGGTTGAGTTGCACTTGTTGTATGAGAAACTTGTGTTTGAATAGGTGTTGAGACACTTGACATTATCGGTATTGTGTGAGAGGCTAGGATAGCCTGTATTGGTGTGCTAACATTTATTGTTGAGGATGATGCACTTGATTGAGAAGTCACATTTGAAATGACATTTGTTTGTATAGATGATGTTGGTGCATTTTGAGGAAAAACTTGAGGTCATCACTTGCATTTGTGTCATATATTGTATTTATAGGAGTTGAGAAATACAACCCCACAGTAGCCTGAAGATCTTCTGCAAGCCGAATAACCTGTTACGAGGAGAAGCAATGAAGTAAAATCTGAAGAACATATAAAACACAGGAAAAATATTCTCAAAATATGAGAGCTCCAATTCACCAAAAATGTATTGTGAAAGATAATATAATGAAAAGAAAAATTAACCTCTAATAGGTCAAGAAACCCTAAAAAGGGAAAACCCTAGGCTTGCACATAATAATTAATTAAAATAATTAATTATATGCACCTAATGTTACCTTAAGTGTAAAAAGATAATTGGGAACTTAAAGAATTAAACAAATATTGTTTAATTAATCAAGTAAAGACCCAATTACTCTAACACCCCCCCTTAAGCTAGACTTAGGGAGAAGCTAAAACCTAGAACAACTACTGAAAGCATGAAAGATGGGTCCTAGCAACAAGGCCTGATCAGGTACCCAAATACAAAGAAATCTCTATGAAATGGAGACAAAGGAGAAAACCCAGTGGGAAAAAACTCCTCTCCAAAAATAGATAAAAGAACATGTTGAAAGAAGAAGAAGGAAGGAAGGCCTCATAAAGACCCCCCAAGGACAACTTCCTTCACCCCAAGCATAGAGCGCAACTGAAGATAGCACGGTGATGCAAAAGGTTTCGTGAAGATGTCTGCAACCTGCTCAGAAGTGGGAATGTACTCCAGAATGAGAACACCATCCTGAATCAACTGACAGATGAAATGCATGTGAAGCTCAATGTGCTTCGTCTGCTGATGCTCTACCGGGTTGCGGGAAATATGAATAGCACTCTGATTGTCACACCAAAGAACAGTGGGACTATCAAGAGGAAAACCAAACTCAATCATCAACTATCGAAGCCATAAGATCTCCTGACTAGTGAGCACAAAAGCTCGATACTCAGCCTCTATAGATGATAATGCATGAGCAGTCTGCTTCTTGCAAGACCATGTGAGAGGACCAGAGCTAAGACAAAAA
The DNA here is from genome assembly GCF_030272615.1 of Cryptomeria japonica. NCBI lineage: Eukaryota > Viridiplantae > Streptophyta > Pinopsida > Cupressales > Cupressaceae > Cryptomeria > Cryptomeria japonica. The sequence continues at coordinate 10,927 of NW_026729475.1, read as the reverse complement.
AAAAAGCCAGAAGTAGACTATTGATCAGTGACATCACCAGCCCAATCTGAGTCAGTGTAGCCAACAATGTGAGGTTCCCCTGATGTGTAATGAATGCCATGAGAACTAGTGCCCTGAATTTACCTCAAAATATGTTTGGTAGCTTGCCAATGACTCTCATGAGGATCATGGGAGAATCAAGAGACAAGACCAACTGCAAAGGAAATATTAGGATGGGTGTGAGTCAGGTACAACAAACTACCAACCAATTGCCTGTAAAGTGTACAATCTACTGAAGGAGTGGGACAAGCTATAGTCAAAACAACCCCTGACTGAAATGGAGTGGGAGCAAGCTTGCAATCAAGCATGCCAAAGCACTGAAGCATGTCAAGAGCATACTTATGCTGGTAGAGAGAGATCCCATCAGAACACTGAATCACATGAAGACCAAGGAAATAGTGCAACAGACCGAGATCTGTCATCTCAAACTGATCCATCAAGTCATGCTGAATCATAGATGATGAGCTACCCGTGATGAGAATATCATCAACATATAGCACAAGAATCAAGATGTCACCCTCAAGAAGCTGAATGTAGATGGTGTGATCAGAATGACTACGAGAGAACCCAATGGAGAGCAAGAAAGAGTCCATCTTCTCATACCAAGCCCGAGGGGCCTGTTTGAGACCATACAATGAACGCCGAAGTCTGCAAACCAAAGAACTATCCTACACAAATCCCTGAGGTTGTTCCATGTAGATTTCCTCCTGGAGATCCCTGTGCAAGAAGGCACTCTTCACATCCATCTAAAAAATAGGCCAACGCCGAGAAGTTGCAAGAGATAGTACAAAGCGAATGGAATTTATCTTGGCAATAGGGGAAAATGTCTCGGAGTAATCAATACCCTCAACCTATGAAAAAACCTTCGCAACAAGACGTGCTTTGTACTTATCAATGGAACCATTAGCAGCATATTTAGTGCGATACAACCAACGACACCTAACCATCTTTCTTCCCTTAGGAAGAGGACATAGATCCCAAGTATGATTCCTTGTCAAAGAAGAATACTCCTCCTTCATAGCACAATCCCACTCAGGGTGACCTGTCACCTCTAAAAACTTCTAAGGATCATCTGAAATAGCATGACTCAAAATACTAGAACCCACAGTATGAGAATGAGTGTGACGAGTATCTGAAGGATCACCAGCCATAGGACCTGCCGCCGCAACAGTAAGGCGAGCCCACTTGGGCATCTGAGGTGGAGCAGGTGGAGGTGGGGATGGTGGGGGTGGGGATGGTGGATCATCAGCACCATCATTAGAATCATCCTCAAAAAGATCTTGAAGAGGTGCAGTGGCTAGAGTAGGCAGAGGAGTAGACACTGGAGTCGGGGTATCCACTATGGGAAGATGCTCATCAAACTGAACATCCCGTCAAAATAGGACCTCTCTGGAATTAGGATCAAACAACCTGCATGCCTTAACATCCTCATAGTAGCCAACAAAAATGAGTGGTCAACTCTTCCACTCTATGGCTTTCCTCTGAGCATTAGGAATAAAGGCCCATGCCTCTCTGCCAAATACTCGAAAAAAGGAAACATCAGGCTTGTCATGAGACCAAGCATCCTCAAGAGTCAAATGTTGAATAGCCTTGTGAGGCATTCGATTCTGAATATAGTTGGCACAATTGATTGCCTTAGCCCAAAAAGATGAATCCATGGACCTGGACTGAATCATACAATTCACCATCTCTCGTAAAGTTTTGTTCTTGCATTCAGCGACACCATTCTGCTGAGGGGTGTAGGGAACAGTAAACTGATGCTACAAACCATGCTCAGTGCAAAAATCTCTGAAAGCCTAATTCATATACTCCCCCCCATTATCTGTATGTATCCACCAAATAGAACAACCATACTACTTCTCGACATATGTTTTGAAGATTCAAACTGAATCAAAGACATTAGACTTGTACTTAAGAAAGTACACCCATGTGCGTCTGGAGAAGTCATCATTAAAAGTGAGTACATACTTAGCCCCTAAAAAACAAGGAGTGGGAAATGACATAAGGTCACTGTGAATCAACTCCAAGGGTGCCAAAGCATGAGAGGCTCTTCCCTTCGGAAAGGGATCTCTATGATGCTTGCCAAGCAAACAACCATGACAAACACCATCAGTGCAGGAAATCTGTGGGAGCCCAAGAACAAGTGCCTATGTACTCATCTGCTAAAGATATATGTAATTGACATGGCCCAATCACTCATGCCAAAGCTTACTCACTGAATCTGCATGTGCTATGAGAGATGAACCTATACCCAAAGAGGGCTCAAATTTGTCAAATCTATAGAGATGAGATGCAGAATCCACACTACCAGAAGCCACAACCAAATTAGGGTCATGGAGGTCCCGAATAACCATATCATGTGGTGAGAACTCAATTGTCTTACCAGAGCCAGAGTGGCAAATTTGATAATGGACAGGAGGTTCATTGAGATGTCAGGGACAACCAGAACATCCTGTAGAGTACCCCCATCCAAAGTGATAGAACCTGAATCCAAGATTGAAAGCTGAACTGAGTCACCCACTGCAATATGTGAAATACCACAAGAGGCAAGAGAAGTAACCAACTATGGAGTGTGTGTCATATGGTGAGAAGCACCAGAATCTAGAATCCATGTGGACCCATAGGTTGAAGCTCTAGCAGTGAGAGCATGACCTTTCCCTGTGGAAGGAGAAGATGCTTGAGGTGAGGAAATGTGATGCTACTACATGGCTTCCTCTAATGCCTCTAATCGTTTCCAACACTTGGAAACTAGATGTCCATCCTTGCCACAAAAACTGTAAGTGTTTGATGATTTCTTCTTAGTCTTGGAAGAAGACTCACCGGACTGTGAATATTTCCCTTATTTGGGAGGAAATGGTTTTGAATCAGACTTAGGAGTAGGCTTGGAGGAATTCTCACTACCTACAGAAGGCTTTTTCGGCTTCAATTTCTGCTTCTATTTCTCCTTCTCCTTAGAGGACTGAGCAACCAATGCTTTGTTCTTGGAGCCTGAGAGCATATCCAGCTGAGAAAGATGAGACTGCTCATGAGACAATCGCTCACAAAAGACATCAAAGCTAAGCATGGTGAAATTAGTACCCAAGCCTTCCATGGTGGAGTAGAAAGCAGAGGCAAAAAACTGAAAGTGACCCCAAAGCTTTGAAAGAATCAAATGAATGCACTCTGTATCAGTTTTGTTATTTCCACATCCCTGAAGAACAAATCTAGTAGTCTTGAATTTGTTCAAAAAATCCTCAATAGTGAGAAAGGAATCAGGTAACAAAGAAGTCAACTCAGCCTCAATTTGTAATGCCCAAATCTCATTGACCCTCCCAAAGAGAGAATCAAACTTCAACCACATATCCCAAGGAGTAAGCAACTCATCAAGGTGAAACAGAAGACTGTCGGAGACATGCAAAGAGATCAAACCCATGGCCTCATCCAGCTTGTTCTGGTACATAAGAATCTCATAAGGACACTGTAGGTCTGGCTAAACCTCATCCAAAGAAGCCCACAACCCTCATTACCTAAGAAACCTCATGATGTGGGGCTTCCAGGTGTGATAGTTGTGTGAAGTCAACAACTCAACTGAAGGATCTGCCATGAGAACAAAGAAAACTCTGCACTTGCACCTGCTTGTTGGTTGTTTTTATTATGTGATCTTTCAGAATAGGCAAAAGATGTAGAAGGGTTTGTTTGTTTTGAGAGTTTAGGTGTTCTTAAATTCTGATATAAATGACAAAAAGCGAGAAAAAAACACCCCCCCACAATAGAGAAACCCAAACCCTAGTACATAGTAATGAGAAGGAAGTAGTGCATAAGCAAAAAAAATTCAAAATGATATCTCATGTACCTGGTGAAACTTCTGAGAAAAAATATCACAAATCTAAATAGAGCATGCTGAGAGCTTTCCAACGCCTATTCATTTTCGAAAAATGGAGTCTGTTTGCCCATTCTATGTCCCCGAAAGTGCATAAAAGAAGCCCAACTTTGACTAGTAAAAAACACAATCAAACAACAAATGTAGGAAAAAAAATCACCACCATGAGGTCCGGCTCAGAAGAACCTTTCCGACACCTATTCGTTTGCCAAAATCCGACTCCGGAAGCACAATTTAGGCCCAAAAAACCAACCCTTGCTTAAAAGGGGTAGAAGCCAAGGTTCGGTGGTGTGTTGGTGGAGCAGCCGGGCGGAGCGGAGACCGGGTGGAGGAAGGGCTGAGCGGAGTGGCCGGGTGGAGGTGGCGGTGCTAGGGTGGAGCAACCAGTGTAGCAGAGGGGCTGGCGACACTGGGGTGGAGCAACCAGCGGAGCGGAGGGGGGCCGAAGGCCGGCGGCGTTGCCGAGGCCGGCGGGGGCTGCCGGAGCCAATGGGGGCTGGGGCCAGCAAGGGCCAGGGCCGGCAGGGGCTAGAGTGCTGGCAGGGCTAGGCCTGACAGATCCGTAAGCGTCATAGTCAGGTCCGGTACCCTGCGGTACGGACAAGCCCAAAACCAAAAAAAACTTTCCAGCACCCTCGCTTAGATTTTGATTTTTTGACTTTTGAAAAAATATGTTTTTTTTTTAAAAAAAAAGGTCAAGATCCGGCCTGCATGCCGTAAAAAGGCACAATTTTTTTTTCAATTTTTTCTCGATTTGCGTGCCAGGGCCATACGACCTGGCTGGGAGAAAAAAATATCACCTAGATGCTCAGGGGTCAGAAAAGGACAAATTTTATATGACTATAGGGGTTTTTGGGCCTTCTGAGAATGATGGTGAGGTTCGTTTAGGCCCAAAGTGCTCAAAAAAAAAAAAACCTTAACGCTAAGCACACAAAAAATGCCTGAAACCCTAGATCTGCTTCAAATGGAAAATTCTCAAAAAATAGGAACAGGTAGCTGCAGATCTGAGCTCTGATACCATATAGGAGTTGAGAAATACAACCCCACAGTAGCTTGAAGATCTTCTGCAAGCCGAATAACCTGTTACAAGGAGAAGCAATGAAGTAAAATCTGAAGAACATACAAAACACAAGAAAAATATTCTCAAAATATGAGAGCTCCAATTCACCAAAAATGTATTGTGAAAGATAATACAATGAAAAGAAAAATTAACCTCTAATAGGTCAAGAAACCTTGAAAAGGGAAAACCCTAGGCTTGCACATAATAATTAATTAAAATAATTAATTATATGCACCTAATGTTAGCTTAAGTGTAAAAAGATAATTGGGAACTTAAAGAATTAAACAAATATTGTTTAATTAATCAAGTAAAGACCCAATTACTCTAACAGTATTTGACTACTATTTGGACCTAAAATAGTTCCTTTTGGTAAGATTTTTGTGATATCAAAATCTTCAGGTAATTCGGCCCCATTTTGTAATAATAACGAGAGATATTTGTCCCTATCATTATGTATAAGAGCGTCTAAGATCATAAGGACATGTGGGTCCTGTTGAGTTGATTCAATCTCTTCGCGTGTTATATTTTGTTGTAGCTCATGTATTGTGGGCATTTCTTGAGGATTTGATTGTTGAATACTTGATATGTCCACATTCCAAGTTGGATTAACTGACAGGTCGTTGTTTGGGTCCATCTTACTTTTTGCCTTCGGTGACCTTTTGATGGGCATTTAAGACTTCAATATGAGGATAGTTTAGAACCTAATACTAGAAGACAATAATGTAAGAATTTAGACCTAAATACGGAATATGCAACACTAGACCAGACTCTCTATTGGGGATTTAGACATGAGACTTGTTGAGTATTTTGAGATTTTGCAACGCAAGTTTTTCAAGTTCTTCTCTTAGAAGTTTTGCAGCAATTTCTCTGTCAATTCTACAAGCAATTTTATATTCTCTATTAAGCTCGTACTCGACTCCTATTTAATGAGGTGCGTTTCTCTTTAATTGCTAGGCCAAGTTACCTAAACCATCAATGATTTCTCATTGACCGCCATTTGGCACTAGATTAGATTACTCGAAGGGGAGCAAACCATCACCTGGGAGACCCATTAAGATGCATGCTATGACTTTCTAGGATGATTATGCAAATGATGACAGGATAAGACAGATGTATATGAGGTCTAATAAGGACCAAATCTAAGGATGTATATGAGGATTATAATAAGGACGTAAATGAGGACTTATGCAACATATATGAAGACAATAATAAGGAGGTAAATGAGGACTATGAAAGACTTATGCAACTCCTAAAGATGTATATGAGGACATAAATGAGGAGATATATGAGGACTATAATAAGGACATAAATGAGGACTATGCAACTTCTAAGGACATATATGAGGACTATGCAAAGACTTCCTATGGTCACATGTATGTAAAATTTGTTGAGTTTGTAGGACCGTCGAATGTTTCAAGATAAACTTTTTTTAGAATAATTCTGCTTGTAGGATAAGTTTGTTGTTTTCCAAATCTGAGAACAGTTGTTTGAAGATAGGTATAGTTGACTGAACTGTGTTCTGACCAACTCTGAGAATTCAAAGATATGTAAGGTAGGGCCTGAAATAGCCCAAATACTGACTCAACATTGGTCTGGTACAACGATACATATAAAAACATAGAAGACAATCTTAGGCTAGAAAGTGGACACCATTCAATGAGGCACCCACAACAAAATACCAAAACAAGATGAACAGATAAAGAGTCTGGCAGCACTGGCTCCATTCCATGACACACACTTGTCGGGCATGCCAATCTCTCTTACCCCAAAGATCCGAAGATCTTATCACTGAGGAATTTCTATCTCATAACACAAGGTACATGAGGGGTATCTATGGGGTATGATCTGCACACTCGGAATCACTGAAAGTAGGATTTGGGCTACTAAGTTGGTTCTTATTGTAAATTTTGAGGGGTCCCTATCCAATGATAGAATCTCAGAGAAAGCTACTTAAGGCTTTAGTTGAGCTTATCTATGTAGGGAAGGCCCACACATATGTCGAATTCACTCAACACTCTAGCCATGTGACCAGTATATCTATATAGCGGCTCAAAAAACCTACTCGAGAGTACACTAGGAGAGATGATATCCCCAACGCATCCCAATTTGAAGTACCTTTGTGGGATGATGAAATCCCCAGTCAAAGATACTCCTCACTACTAAAATGAAAAATTTGGGTGTTGTTATCACCTTCTCCCTTTCTCCCAAGACCCCAAAGGTGGGTGGAAAGGTAGTTGATGCAATAGTAGGTCACCCCCAAACATGATAAAAAGTTATTTCCTTTAAATAAAATGAAGTGTGAGTTATTCTATTGATAAGTTTGATTCACGTTCATTTTAAAACCCAAATTTAGGTGTGAGATACACATGTGCATGTCAATTTTAAAACACCAAACTAAAGTGTGAAAGCTTGCATGTCAATTTTAACCAGGTTTATTTTAAGCCCAAAACTGAAGTGTGAAAGCATGCATGTCAATTTTGACCAAGTTTATTTTAAGCCCAAAACTGAAGTGTGATAACATGCGTGTGAATTTTAACCAGGTTTATTTTAAGCCCAAAACTAAAGTGTGATAACATGATTGTTTATAATTTAGTAATAATCTAATCATCTCTATAAATTTGCCAAATATTGTAGACAGATAATAAGTAACCCAAGAAAATCCATAGAAAACAAAAACTTAACAATGAAAAATATGAATGTGTAATGATACTTGAGTGATTGCGTGATTCTGTATGAGCGATTGCATAATAATGATAGAGTGATCGCATAATTTTCACAAAGTGAATGTGTAATAATGATAAAACGATTGTGTGATTCTATCTAGGTGAATTTGTGATACATAAGCAAACCAAACAAAAATAAACTAAAAAATTTAATTCTGATCGAGAACATGCAAATCAGATTGTGATGCCCTAGAAAGATCTCTCATCATCCACTCTATGTTAAGCAAACCGTATTTTACTCTATATGAGAGAACTAGGCTATTGTATTTACCAATGGTTGGTTGGTCCTCTAGATCTCGTATCTTCTTTTCTACCTTAAGGATTCGCTAATAGCGTCTGGATTGTCTTCTTTGTTCCTTCGTCCTCCTGGCACATGAAATCCTGAATTGTACCTTATGTGCCATAAAATGTCATAATTAAAGAATGTAATAAGTGTAAACTATATTCAGATTTAACCAATTTCATCCAGAATTTAACAGAACAGAAAGTAGGAAACAAGAAATATCAGATAAACAGAACATAGAAATAACTCTAGTGAATGCATGGCAAAATATGAGTGAATGCATGACAGAATAAAGGATATTGCATGATGGGGTCCACACAAATGTTTGACCATGTGTGATCGATTGCGTGAGCCTGTTTATGTGATTGCGTGATTCTAAAAATGTGATTGCATGATTGTTGAATCTATTGTGCAATCCGTACAAACCTGCAAAAAAAAAATGAAAATTTCGTATGACTTACAAAAATTACACAGAAATTCAGATTAATTAGTTGTTGCTTCACATCGGGTTCACCAAAATGAGTATGCTATAATTCATCTTGTAATCAAATTAAAAACAAAGGGAAATCATGAATCCCTATTTTAAACAAACTCGATGAAAATAGATGCATATAGAATAATTCTAACAATGTAGAACTCCCTATTGTGCATCATGGCTTCCATCGTTCTTCTCTTCTTTGTGGTATGGTGTCTCTCACATATCATGCTAGAAACGTACATGTGACACAAAGATTCAAAGTTCGTGATTGTTGAAAATGGAGATTGAATGCTCAATTTATAGATTATTGGAGAGTATTGATTGAGAGGTGGAACAAATTGATCAAGAGGTAGAACTCAGGTGAGCTGACATGCTAATTGATGGTTAAACTATTGATTTGGAGGTGGAACAGAATAGATTGAATAGATTAATGAGTTAACTGATTGAGAAAAAAGTTGATTGAAAGATGAAAAAGGGTGATTGGAAGAAATAAAGAGGAGGAAATAGTTAACTGAATGAAAGTTGATTGAGAGATTTATTTAGAAAAAGCTAACTAGAAGATAGAAATAGGAATTGAAAAGATAATTGAATTAATTAATTTAGCATGTGCTTGCACTTTGACTTTGATTTTCAATTCAAATATTGAATTTATTTTCAATTCAAATATTAAATTTATTTTAAATTCAATTTGTTATTTGAATATATTTAAAACTTGATTTTGATTTTCAACTTGATTTTTGAAATCATGCACGTGTATTTGAAATTAGGAGAAATTAGAAGAATTTGAATTTGAATTAATGTAATTAGAATTTGGGGATTAATTGGTTAATTAAATGAAATTAGGTGAAATTAGACGAAATTAGAAGAATTAATGAAATTAAATGAAATTAGAAGAATTAATTAGTTAATTAAATAGTTTAAAGAAACTATTTAATTATTTAGAAATTGAATTTAATTAAATAATAAAGTATTTAAATTAAAGAATTAAAATCACAATTAATTAAATAATAAATTTTTAATTAATATTTAGAAAAGGGTTGAATGATTAAACGAATAGAGATAGAAATTGAGAATGGAAGTTATTTAAATAATTAAGATTATTTAAATTCAGGGATTAATAATCATAATTAATTAAATAATAATAAATTAAATTAACATTAGAAAATGGTTTGAATGATTAAATGATGACAAAATAAAAAATAGAATAATTAGAAAGATGATGGGGAAATATGAAATTAGAAGAATAAGATTAATTAACATAATTAAACGATTAAATATTTATTTAACTAATTTAGACGAATAATTAGTACATGATTAATGAGACATTTTTAGGTGTCTACATATTGATTGGGTAGAATTTATTGTAGACAGGCTTCATGAGGGTTTGAGTTGCTTTGGTTATAAGAACTTCTATATGTCATCATACCTCTTGTATTGCTTGGCATGTGTTAGGTTGTGGTCTAGTTTACATCATGAAACATGGATTGACGGTATGAAAATATATGAATATCACCCACATTTGTAGCAACATAGGTCTTGTGAAAATTATCATAAGTTGCATGATATATTTCTAGGTAGGATGGTGTTTGAACTGAGGGGAATATTCATAAAATGTTATTGTTGGTATTTTGGTATGGTTTTGTCATTGATATCAACACCTACTGAAACACTAGCACTTTGGAAATCCAACAACATTCACCGGCAAGCAAGTAACTATTGCACAGTTACTGGTATATGGTTCACCGATAGGATATAATGTTCACCGACACTTGGAATGATATGGAAGACACTTGGTAATGTCGAAGACATCATGTGGACACTTTGGTTTGATGAATTAATCATTGGTATATTCATATTTGCATATTTGCTTTTACTGACAAATAGGTCCAAGGTTATCTAGGGTTACACCGGTAGGTTTATCTTTTCCAGATTAGCATGGCATGCTATGGAGATGATTTATTATTGTTGTAAATGCATTAAGCCGACATGTTTAATCAGTTATTGCATCGGATATTATATTGTATGTAAAATTTTTTTATTGTAATATCTTGTAGAGCCGACCTACTAAAATTGGTCTTAGGTTATGGTATAAATGTAAGATCTTATTTGTAAGATCAAGTGTGGAATGCGAAAAAGAATTGTGTGAAGGTATATGCAAGATTAAGCAGAGGTATACACGAAGACATCATTTGAAGGTGAAGCTAGGTTTTTGTAGAAGCATATCAGCATTACACTGGTACTGAATCCAGCATATGAAGATGCTATTTTGTGCAGTACATTCTTATTGGATTTAACCATCCAACTGTAGTCAGTGTGACTCCCATTTTGTGATTGAGAAGTGAGCTCTAGGCTATTGGCCTTTCTGCATGTGCAAACCCCATTTATGTACACTTACTATCTGTAGTAGTATCATCTGATTATGGGTAAGGTTTCCACCATGGTTTTTCCCCTTACAGGGTTTCCACGTACAAATATTGGTGTTATG